>NC_061121.1:159981057-159996220 GCF_002878395.1 Capsicum annuum | reverse complement strand
AGATGTTAAGGGTTTTATGGTATTTGTTTCAGACTTCTGCAATGTTTGTACACGTGTTTCCCTAACTTCATTCTAGAAGGATCGTTTATTCCTGCTTTTAGCTACTTTTTGATTTTCTTCCTTGTTGGGCAATTGCCTATCTACTAAGGTTGGTCTAGTTCCATCGTGAACAACCGTCAATTTCCCTTTTTGCTCCATATTTTTAGAGAACAAACAATCAAAACCAACAACTCCTTATTTCTTCTTTTTCATTGTAGATGAATGACAGCTAACCACCACGAAGCCCCGACAAAACGTACCTCACTCTGTTCAGGTCGTCTCTCCACTCCGGTGAAGTATAAGCTCCAAGCTCCAACAACTTCCTCCTCTCCAATAATAGACTTGTCCACCACCCTCCTCCCTCTCCATTCTTTCCATTTCCGATGAGGTATTAGAGCTCAGTCAAACAAAATAAACCCAACAAACACCAACCAACGCCACTGTTGTCTGCCCTCTCTCAGATCTATTTTGTTAGACAAGAAAAAGAGGTCTAGATACACGCAATTTTGGTCCGTATACACGCAAATTTTGGCTTGTGTATTTAGATAATTACTTTGATATATCTTGTAATTATTTTAGGAACTTAAAAGATGCCTGGTAATTAGGGTCAAACCTCTTATATTTCTATCATTTGCCCTTAATAATACTACTGTATTACTTGTTTGCTTTGCCTACGTAAATAAATCACTTAACATCTGCAGTTGAGATACAAGTGGCATGAGATTCAACCGTCTTTTCTGCACAAAGAGTATTGATTTAAGTGCCTATTTGCTTTCATGGTGCATACTAGGCTACCCAAAACTAGAAAAGAAAATAATTTCAAAAGGGGTATTTGGAAAGGAAAACATGTAGTTCAACCGATAAATATATGTTATGAAGTAGCCAACTGTAAGCACCAATTTTTGATGGCACATGTTCATATGCTTTTGGACTAGAATCCAACGGATATATTTACTGTTTTAAAAATAAAATATACCCATAATGCATTATTTTTCCCTAATGGTTGGAACTATCAAAGTACGCTAAAGGTCCAACAATGGCAGCATTAATATAAGTAGCAGGCTCTGAATGACTATAATCTGTACGTTCATCTGGGTAGAAATCATTTTGATTAGGACCTCCAACAATGGCTCCAACTAATATGTTAGGGTTAGCATTTGCTGTATAGTAGAATGGTTGAAATCCACCATCACAACCAAATGATTGTGGATGCATTGCCAATGAAGGTAAAGATGATCCTCTGTGGTGAACTCTTCGAGGGTAGTTTAAGCCATACCCAACCATGTATGACATTTTCATTGGATTGTTCCCCAAGATATAGTCCACCTACAATTAACAAATTATCACACTAAGCAATCGTAACAAATTGTGAAATACATGGTACATAACTTGTTCAAATTATGCTAGTAAATTCTTTACATCATTAATTTGTAAGACGTGAAATAACATTTTATATATAGTACTCTATGAGTTGAGTCTATTATGTGAGATAAAGGATTTACCTGTCTTTTTGCAAGGATTCTAATAGTCTTTTCTGAGACCAAGAGGCTTCCACAGTTGAAAGTATGTTTTTTACTTGCCATGTATTTGGCATAAGTGGTGAGCAGAGAGGTAATGGATGTCACATATTGAAGGTTTTCTTCAGGTAGCTTGTAAATTAAGCCCCCTGTAATAGTAGATAAAAATAATATAAGTAAGACGAATGTCTCCAAAAACACTTAAAAAATAAAACCAACAAAATGTTCGGTATCACCTTTTGTATATTGGGTGCTTGTATAAGGTGAGTTGGGTAGTATTTTACATACAAAGTCTTCAGCATGTTGTCTAAATGAATCAAATCTATTGTCATTTCCAACCACGCTTATCTACATTATTAGCACCTTTTTAGGGATATGTATATATCAATAATACTAACACGAAGACCAAAGGAAGAAAATTTAATGAAAACCATAGAAGTAAATGTAACGTATGTACCCTTGCCATAAGAATATGAGCACCAGCATATTTGTTGTCCCAGCTGAATAAATCTGGTACATCATTGGCTCCCAAGGTGTTTATAAAGTGTAAGTATGAAATGTCATTTGTTGCTCTCAATAGCCATGCTGCTCCCCAGTATAGCTCATCCTACAAAGTTAATTAACCCAATTTAATTGCAGTAACCTAATTCAAACTAAGTGATAAGATTGAGTTACGCATCAAAATTATTGGGCCAGAATACCAGTTAATAGTAGGCCTTGCTTTATTTTTGAAAAATGTTCGAGTCATAAAGTATGCCCAATAAGGTTAGCTTACTATTATACATACCTTATAACTAGAGTATGAGCAATAGAATGGGCAAGCTGCAGAGCCTAGTGAATCACTATAAGAGCCTCTGTATTGAACTGCAAACCTGAACACTTTAACTGCATTTCCCAGAAGCTTTTTCGAGTACACTAGATCAACAGACCGAAAAACCAATGAGGCAGCTGCTAAAGCAGCCGCCATTTCTCCAGCCACATCAGAGCCAGGATTACTGGGAGAGACATAATAGACGCTTCGAACAGTGTCCATATCTTCGGGCCTTTCCCAACACTTATGATCAGCATTTGGGTCACCAACACCAACGAAAAGCTTGTTGGGAGCAGCATTCGCACATTTTAGGAAGTAATCCGTTGCCCAACGGATTGCGGCCCGTGCATTTTGTAATTGGGGGCCCATTCTCTTGCCATACTCAAGTGTGTTCCAGGAGAGCATTGTGGTAGTATATGCCATTGGAAAATTGAACTTCACATTATCTCCAGCATCATAATAGCCTCCAGTTAAGTCCACCTGTCCAACATATTTAAGATAAAATGCTACTGCAAGGGTCTGGACTTATAACAAGTATGATTATGCATAAAATAACTTCATTTTTGGAAAAACTATAAAAGAAATAGTGTCACTTTGGAACACTACATTCTACTAAATGTCAAATGAAGTATATATAAAATTAAATTTATACCTTCAACTAGATAAAGTGTAACTTTAATTTTGGATATCTCACATTATCGTATCAAATTTGATATTATTTTTATTGGCTTAAGTCATTCATAGCCCCTTTAAGTTGTCCTGAAAATTCACTTAAATCCATTAACAAAGGCTTGTACCTATTATCCATCAACAAAGGCTTGTACCTATCAGACACCTCAAGTTCTTAAAATTGATACTTATCAGGCACAAAATGGTGATTTGGCAAGGAGAGTGTATTTCACCTTTAAGCTCGTGAATTAAGTACTAAATAATATTTTATTTTTATTAAACATTTACACTTAAATTTATTTTCATTAATATAATTTTAATAATTGCAATTTCTTAATTAAAAAAATAAAAAAAAGAAAAGCGAACCCACCCATCCTCCCTCCCCTAGCCGGTGGCATCTTCTTCACCTTTATAACCTCCTCTCTTTCTTTTTTTTAAAAAAAAAAAGAAAATTCTTAACAATTTTAATTCTTTTTATTTTTTCTATGTTGTGCGTTCTTGGTGTTGTTGTTAGGTAGACTGCCGGAATCATCGCTATTCTATGTTGTGTGTTCTTGGTGTTGTTGTTAGGTTGACTGTCGAAATCATCGGAGTTAGTAGTGGCGGTTATGGCATTGACATTTTATCGGTGGAGTTTTATCAAAAATGATTTGATTTTGCATGAATCGAAGTTTTGTGAGCCGAATTAGAGCTGATTGGTGGTTGGTCGGAGGATCTTTGCGATGAAATTTTTTGATGTGTGCATTTTCCGACGAGTCTCGTCAAAAAATTAAAACTAGAAATTATATTATTGCTGCTTTCATTGGAAAATCAAAGCTGCTAAATGGAAAAAAAAAATAATTTCACTAACAATCAAATTTTCGAGAACCCAAGTGAAAAGATTAAGAAAATATTTTAATCAAAGCATTCAAAAAGAGTTGAGCGGATCAATAAATTAAAAAATTTACATCAAAATACTGTAACAAAGTTGGTTTAATATTATTAAAAAAAAGACATGAATATATTTAATCCACATGAAAAATATTGAATGGACTAAATTTCCACGTCAGTGCGTTTGATAACACGTGGAGGAGATTTGATGAGGCATGACAAAAGAAGGCCTAGATGGATCAAATTTCAGGTGGGTTAAGGGCCTAACAGGTACAGACCTAAGTTGAGAGGTTTAAGTGAAATTTTGGGATAAGTTTAACTGGCTAGCGATGACTCAAGCCCATTTTTATTCTATCTTTCAAGTGGATAGATTTGTTCAAGAATCATTAACACGTGGCTATAAGCTTGGGATAACTTAGTTCACAAGCCAAAGGACTATGCAGGCAAACATGGATGGTTTTGGGATAAACCTTTGGTATTGTCTTATCCCTTGTTTAGTTATATACTAATCCTAGGATAAGTTATACTAACATTAATAATTGATATTGGCATATGTTATGCTTGCGAGAATATCGAGATTAGTTGTTCTTGAATAACAGGATGAAATGACAAAAACACTCTTCAGGTCCTTCAATTTTTTTTTTCTACCAAATAATATGGAGGATATTTTATAAACAAACATTTGAAATCTAACAGACGTTGAATGCCTCACAGACTGAACATCAAGAAAATTCAGAGTGGCAAACTGACCTTTTTGACTATTATGGTGAACGTTATTTATGTGAGCTCATGGAGCCTATTATTTTTATAAATTCCTTTATCAGTAGGAATTTTATCCTTTTCTACATTTATAATTTCTTATAAATCATACGGTACGAATTCATACTGAAAAAAGTTCATTATATCAATCATTTGATTTTCTTGTTCTGTACGAAAAGGTCAATTATATCATCACTACCAGAAATTCGCTATTTTCCGATTGAAAAATTCTGACTGAAAAAAGTAACCAGAAATTTTCGACTACTTCAGTTGGAAATATTTATTTTTTTTATAAAATATTTTTCCAATACTATTTGTGACAAAAACAGTCAGAATATTTGGCGATAAATTCTGGAAAATATATATTCCTACTATTGTAGTCGGAAATATAAATGATTAAATAAATTATTTATTTAAATAAATTATTAAATATATGCTTCCGACTACTATAGTCGTAAATGCTAACAAATAAATAAAATTGATAATTAATTTAATATTTATCCGACCACTGTCGTCGGAAATATAAATAATTAAATAAATATAATACTAAATATATAATCAGTCCCTTATACGACAATTAAATAATTATTTAAATAAATTATTAAATATATATTTTCAACTCCTGTAGTCAGAAATACTAACAACTAAATAAAATTAATAATTAATTAAATATATATCCGACCACTGTAGTCGGAAATGTAAATAATTAAATAAATATATTACTGAATGTATAACCAGTCCCTTATACAAAATTTAAAAAATAAGTAAAATAAATTATTAAATATATATTTCCAACTACTGTAGTCGAAAATACTAATAACTAAATAAAATTAATAACTAATTAAATCTGTGTCCGACCATTGTAGTCGGAAATATAAATAATTAAATAAATATATTACTGAATGCATAATCAGACCCTTATATGAAATTTAAAAAATAAGTAAAATAAATTATTAAATATATATTTCTGACTGCTGTAGTTGGAAATACTAATAACTAAATAAATATATGAGTTAATATATAATCATATCCTTATACGAAAAATTAATAATTAATTAAATATATTATTAATTAGATTTCTGACTACTTTAGTCAGAACATTTAATAATAAAATAAATATATTACTAAATACATTACAAAAAGCTTCTCTATAAATATAGTAAATGTATCCGACTACTGTAGTCGGAATATTGAATGATTATATATATTCAACTTTTACTCGACTGTAGTGATCGGAAGATTATAAAGTATTAAACTATAGTGTTTCTGTAACGCCCCGAAGTTTTTCTTAGCTAAATTTTATCCCTAAAATATCCAGCATTGGCTTCTAGAATAATTTATACTTTCTTTTGGTGGAATACCTTAGATTTCAATTTTTCATTTTGTAAATGATTGAATAAATTTTCTGTCGACATAAGATGCATCCAAAACGGACACTCAGTGAAGGAGTTATGGTTAATTTAAGTCCTAATCGTAAAACACCGTCATTCCTATCCTTGGCGCGTCGCGGAGGGGGTGTAAATGGCGATGGTCAATTTCTAGTGGGACTCCACGATGGTGGTGCATTGCAGAGTGGGACAAATTCCCATTCGTTAATTTCCATAGTGGCGCGTCACGGTGGCCCATGAAATTGGGCTTCCAGTTATATTTTAATACCGGTCTCATTAAGGGTATATTGGGTATTTTTTCACACCCTTATCAGTCCAAACACGAGATTTCAACCCTAATTGAGCATATTACTCATACATTCACCAAAAATATTCAAGAACACTCTCTAGGGTTCCATATTGATAATCCAAATAAATCAAGATTCAACTGTGGGTTTTCAAAAATAAATTGAAGATTTGGAATTCCCAAGCCATGGGCATCAAGAAGCATCCTTTAAATTTCTAGATAGAGGTACATGGGGTTTATCCTAAAAAAACTACATGGGTTAAAACAATTAGAGCATGATTTTTAGATTTTTATGCATGAATTTCAAAGGGTTTTGGAATCTATGTTCTAAATTATGTACTTCGAATGTTTTAATGTTACTATTATTTTGACCTTGTGGTCCTATCCCCTAAAATTGATTTACATGTATACGTATATGTTTGGAATTTGAGATTTAAGATCGTTGAGAGCATAAATTATGAACTCCCTCTCGTATATTGAATTAAAGATTATGGTTTTGTGATTTGAAAGATGTTTTCGCAATATTATAGCATTTGAGCATGATTTGAAATTGTTGAGAGGGTTTTTCTTGATATAAATGTGTTCTTGTGTTTAAGAGAAAGAATTGCATGTGAATTGAGAACTTTGACATGACCACCTTGTACTGTACTACTGAAATGCTTGATAAAGATGAGTTCTTTGCATGTGTTTACATGAGATTTGAGAAAGAGTTTCATTGAATTGAATTATTGAAATGGTGGTTCCAAAACTTGTGTTTTGAAAATAGAAATTTACGATAGACTAATAATGGCTCAGAGATGTGACTTGCAAGTCAATGGTATGACGATACCATATGTATTTATGCCATAACAAATTATATTTTCAGAGTATATTTTCAAAGTATGTTTTCAGAGACTGTATGTTTTGATAAAGTTTTAAAAAGGGGCTTAAAGAGGGTTAGGTGGTTACCCGAAGAAGGCGCGAGTTCAAGCAACTCTTAGCTTGAAACAGTATTTGCCGATACGGGTAGATTATTATTGTACGTTGGTGACGGTCGTATGGTGTAGTAGATTCAGAGACTCCGACCCTTACGGCACACTTAGGTTGAGGGCTTCGCCGCCGAGTTAATGGCAGTTTCCATATAGTCCATGGAATTTTTCAGAGTTGTAGGGTATACCACTTAGCGTAGAAGTAACACAAATTTCTCAAAGTTGAGATGATTTTTACAGAGTCTTTAAAATGCCCATGTGAATTCTTACTATATGATATCCTTATGGACTATTTTAAATTTTTCTCATATATGTTGAATAATAAATGATTATTTTGAATATGCTCTGCATACCAGTACATCTGTATTGACCCCTACTCCCCCCTACCTCTTAGGTTCTGAGACTCAATCTAAGGGTCCAGATAAGCAGTATATAATTCAGACAGCTGATCAGACTGTGCAGTGGTGAGCCTTCTCTATTCCAGAAGACCTATCTTTTTAGACTATGTCACTTATTTCAATTTTGGTATACTGGGGGCCTTGTCTCAGTTTCAGACAGTTGTCAAATTTTCATGTAGTAGAGATTTCGCAGACTAAGTTAGATGTTATTTAGATGTAGTTGATTTACAGTTTCCATACTTGTGTTGAATTCAGAATTGACCATGTTTCCGTCGCAGATTATGTTTCCGCATCTTCTTTTATTATATGAATTTTTTGCTTGATTATCAGATAGAGAAGGGCGTTCTGGGCCTTTATGGTTCGGGATGTTCGTCATGGCCAGGCCCTCATTCGGATCGTGATAAACTTGGTATCAGAGCACGGTTCATGGTCCCAGGGTGTCTATGAAATTACGTTAAGTAGAGTCTTGTTTATGGGTGTGTAGCACACCACACTTATAAGCAAGAGGCTACTAGGCGTTTAAGAATGTTTCTCTTCTTTGTGATTTAGTTCGTGCTTCAGAGTCTAATCTATCCCCTAATCAATGACCTTTTGCATTTCAGAAAACTAGTGATGCCTCTCCATCGTACCAACATTAATGCTCAGGATGATGAAGTCAGTCCTACCCATAGGATGCGGACCCATAACAGAGCTCATACCCCAGAACCTATTTCTACTCCGGGAGTACCTCCTGTACCAACTAGTCCTCCTAGAGTTCCCCGAACGGGGGCCAATCGCACTTAGCCTCGTGAAGGAGAGATTTCTAATGCTGAATTCAGATAGTCTATTCATATACTGGCATAGCTGGTAGCCACACAGACTCAGAGGTCGGAAGATACTGGGTCTGCGTTTGTTACTTCTGAAGTTACTAGAGTGGGCCAGTTCATGAGAATGAACCCGTCCAAGTTCTCTGGCGCTAAGGTAGAAGAGGACCCATAGGAGTTCGTAGAAGAAATGGAGAAGATTTTCAAAGTAATGCATGTTGATCATGTAGAGGGTGTTGAGCTAGCAACATACCAGCTAGAGGATGTAGCGAACCAATGGTACATCGAATGGGAAGATACGAAGGGTGATAGTGCTGAGCCCACAGTTTAGGATGAGTTCGTGGAAGCTTTTCTTGACCGATTCTTTCCCCTGGAGCTGAGGGAAGCGAAAGCAGAGGAGTTCATGAACCTTAAGCAGGGTAAGATGAGTGTTCAGGAGTATACTTTAAAGTTGAACCAGCTTGCTCGTTATGCTCCTGAGAAGACGAGTAGTATGAGGGCCCGAATGAGAAAGTTTGCTTCCAACCTTTCAGATGATCTGGTGCTTGAGTGTCAGGGAGCTATGTTGAACAGGGATATAGAATTTGCTAGACTGTCAGTCCACATACAGCAAGTTGAGGAGAATAAAAAGAAGAAGATAGCTGAATCTAGGGAAAAGGACAGGCTGGCAAAGAGAGCCTGAGCAACAAACCAGAGTCATAGTCAGCAGCAGAGCGGTAATTAGAGCGGCAAATGGCAAAAGAAAAAAAATTGGGTAATGCATAGTCGGTTGCTAGTGCTCCAGTGTCCAGACCCATAGCTGAGCAGCGCACCCAAAATTTTTAGTTTAGTCAGGGGCCGAAGATACAAGGTACGCAATCGCAGGGAAGTGTAGCCCAGACCTTCCGATCCTATCCGCACTGTGGAAGATGTGGGAGAAATCATCCAGGGAGATGTCAGTTTGGCGCTTTGGTGTGTTCTTCATGCGGCCAGCGAGGCCATATTTGGTGTGTTGTTCATGCGGCCAGCCAGGCCATATTTGGTGTGTTCTTCATGCGGCCAGCCAAGCCATATCCAGAGAGATTATCCGGCAGTAAAAAGTAATGTTGAAGGAGCCAAGTCGTAAGCGAATTCATCTGCACCACCATCTCAGAAGGGTGCCACTTCAGCTGCCGAAAAAGGATGAAACCGGTTGTATGCTTTGCCCAACCGCCAGTAGGAAGAGGCCTCACCAGATATAGTCACCAGTACGTTGCAAATCTTTTATCGTGATGTGTATGTATTACTTGATCTCGGGTCTACCTTGTCTTATGTGACCCCATACGTGGATGTTGGTTTTGGGCTTGAGACTGATGTGATTGCTGAACCTTTTTTGGTTTCCACCATGGTGGGAGATTCTATTGTGGCTAGGAGGGTGTATAGAAATTGTGTTGTGTCTATTTTCAGCCAGGATACTGAGGAAGATCTCATAGAACTTAATATGGTTGATTTTGATGCCATCTTAGGGATGGACTAGCTCTATTCGTGCTATGCCACCTTGAATTGTAGAACCCGAAGAGTCACCTTTTCTTTTCTGAATAAGTCTGTGATAAAATGGGAGGGACATTCTCTAGCACCTAGAGGGCACTTCATATTTTACCTCAGGGCCCGTAAACTTATTTCCAAAGGTTGTTTGTATCATCTTATTTGAGTTAAAGATTCTAGTGCCGAAAGTCTCTTTCTTCAGTCTGTCCCCATAGAGAATAAATTCCTGAAAGTCTTTTTAGATAATCTCCCAGGAGTACCACCTGATGATAGATTTTGGTATTAATTTATTGCCAGATACCCATCCTATTTCTATTTCGCCATCTAGGATAGCTCCTGCAGAGCTAAAAAAGTTGAAAGAACAGCTAGCAGATCTTCTAGATAAAGGTTTTATCCGCCCCATTATATCTCCTTGGGGTGCACCTGTACTTTTCGTGCAAAAGAAAGACGGTTCCCTTCGTATGTGCATAGATTACCGCCAGTTGAATAAGGTCATGATTAAAAATAAATATTTCCTTCCTAGGATTGATGATCTTTTTGATAAAGTTCAAGCTGCTAAATGTTTTTCAAAGATAGACCTTCGTTCGGGATATCACCAGTAGAAAGTTAGAGAGTCAAATATTTCTAAAACAATTTTTCGAACTAGATACGGCCATTATGAATTCTTAGTCATGTCCTTCGGGTTGACTAATGCCCCTGTAGCTTTCATGGATCTAATGAATAGGGTTTTCCGTCAGTTTCTGGATCTATTTGTCATTGTATTCATTGATGACATTTTGGTATATTCTAAGAGCGAGGAGGACCATGCTAATCACCTCCGAATCATCCTTCAGACCCTTAAAGATCATAAGTTGTATGCAAAATTTTCCAAGTGTGAATTCTGGTTGAATGTTATTGCGTTCTTGGGGCATATTGTGTCTAATGAGGGGATAAAGGTTGATCCCCTAAAGATTGAGGCAATGAGAAAATGGACCAGACCCACGACTCCAACCGACATTCAGAGCTTCTTGGGTTTGGTGGGTTATTACAGAAGATTCGTCGAGAGTTTTTCTTCCATAGCTGCACCACTTACTAAGTTGACTCAGCAAAAGGTGAGGTTTTTGTGGTCTGACTCTTGTGAGAATAGTTTTGAGAAGTTGAAAGACAAGTTAACTACTGCTCCTGTTCTGACTCTTTCGGAGGGTACAGAAGGTTTTTTTGTATACTGTGATGCACCCCGAGTGGGACTTGGGTGTGTTCTTATGCAGCACGGTAAGGTAGTGGCTTATGCATCTAGGCAATTGAAGGTGCATGAGCGAAACTACCCTACTCATGACTTGGAGTTAGTGGCAATAGTTTTTGCACTTAAGATCTGGCGGCACTATTTGTATGGGGTACACGTTGATATATTTACTGACCACAAGAGTTTATAGTATGTTTTCTCGCAGAAAGAATTGAATCTCAGGCAAAGGCGGTGGTTTGAACTTTTAAAAGACTATGACATGAGCCTGCACTATCATTCGGGCAAGGCGAATGTGGTAGCCGACGCCCTCAGCAGGTTATCTATAGGCAGTATTTCTCATGTGAGGAAAGAAAAAAGGGAGATAGTGAAGGATATTCACCGACTTGCAAATCTAGGAATGCGAATTTTAGATTCTGAGGATGGAGGAGTGGTTGTTTATGAAATAGCTAAATCTTTCCTTTGTGCAGAAGTCAAAGAGAAGCAGGTTAAAACTCCCATCTTGATGCAAATCAAGAAAGATATGGGTCAACAAAAGGTATTGTCTTTTGAAATTGGTGGTGATGGTGTTTTGAGATACCAGGGTAGATTGTGTGTGCTAGATGTAGATGGTTTGAGGAAGAGAATCCTTGATAAAGCTCACATGTCGAGGTATGTTATTCACCCTGGCTCTACTAAGATGTATCAGGATTTGAAACCATTTATTGGTGGAATAATATGAAGCGTGATGTGGCTAACTATGTTGCCAAGTGTTTGAATTGTCAACAAGTTAAAGTGGAACATTTGAGACCAGGTGGTTCTTCTCAAGAGATAGCTTTGCCTTTGTGGAAGTGGGAGATAATTAATATGGACTTCTCAAGAGATAGCTTTGCCTTTGCCTTTTGTCATACATGTTGTGCATATCTGGAGTTAAAGTCGGCTTATTTCTTGGAAAAGCTTGATTTCTTCTTTCTAGTACAATTATTATATGGTTTAATGTGAATTAAATTAATATAGGGTATTCTTATGTTATGTTTAATTATCACGGACTGATACGAAGAAGATATCTACAGTCTCTATATTCTTTGAGACAATGCCATAAGACTCGATGAGAGCGCTGGCCTTATTGACTACGACCAGATAGTTTTCTGCTTTCTTATAGTTCTATTGATTTAATTTCTACCATGCACCCTCTCCTTTTGAATAGTGTACCTATATAATCATACTGAACATTGTACATCCAGTTTCTTCTTAAGAGTTCATTGGCATTTGACAAAAGTTTCGTAACGGCACAAAGCATAATATAACATGATGAAAACTAAAAGTAACGTAATGCGCTACTAGAAGATCCGTCCTTGATTCAGTGCAACAATGTCCAGATTACTTGTTATTAGTATGAGACAATAATTTGGAGCTGGCATTGTCTCCACTATTACATTTTTTAGATTAGTTTGATGTTTCTTCTACTTCTTATAACTGATTTTTCATCTGATTTATAAATGTTTATTCAGATAAATAAGTACTACTGAAGGCTGATCTACTCTTTTTTGTGCTTGGGCTTTTATATTCTTATTAACATATATCTACTCTTTTAAAACACTTTCAAGGTCCTGAAACTAGTACGATTCCATTTGGGTGATTGTAGATAGGTTGACCAAGTCATCTCACTTTCTACCTGTCAGGATAAATTATCCGGGAGAGAATTATGCCAAGCTATTCATTGCAGAAATAGTTCATTTGCATGAGGCACCTATGTCCATCATATCTGACAGAGGTACACAATTTTCTTCACAGATTTGGAGATCGTTTCAAAAGGGTTTAGGTACCCAAGTAAGTTTGACCACGACTTTCCATGCTCAGACAGATGGGCAAGCTGAGCGCACCATCCAAACCCTTGAGGATATGTTGAGGTCCTGCGTGATTGATTTTAAAGGCAGTAGGGTAGAGCACTTGCCATTGATAGAGTTCGCATATAATAATAGTTTCCATTCTAATATTAAGATGGCACCTTTTGAGGTATTGTATGGGAGAAGATGTAGGTCCCTGATAGGATGGTATGAAGTAGGTGAGACGCAGATATTTGGGCCTGATCTTGTTCATCAGGAAATAAAGGATGTGAAAGTCATTAGAGAATGACTTAAGACAGCTCAGAGTCGTCAGAAGTCCTATGCCGATGTTAGGAGAAGAGATCTAGAGTTTAAGGTTGGAGATTGGGTGTTTCTCAAGGTTTCTCCTATGAAGGGAATCATGCGATTCGAGAAGAAAGGTAAGCTCAGTCCTCACTATATAGGACCATATCAGATTGTGAGAAGGATAGGTGGAGTTGCGTATGAGTTAGAATTGCCAGCTAGCATTCGGTATTTCATATATCTATGTTGAAGAAGTGTATTGGAGACCATTCTTTAGTATTGCCTGTCGAAGAAATCAAAGTGACAGACTCCTTATCCTATGAAGAAGAGGAGAAACCAGAAAATTAAAGAAGTGACTTGGGAATCAAAATTTGACATGGGAGCTAGATACCTTAACCTTTTTTAAACAATGGATGACGAAATAGAAGGTACAATCCTTGCCTTATTCTTTCTATGCCTTAGTATGCTTGAAATTATACTTGTTTGTATCCCGCGTCAACATTAGGGGACGAATGTTCCCAAAGGGGGGATATTGTAATGCCCCGAAGTTTTCCTTAGCTAAATTTTATCCCTAAAATATCAAGAATTGGCTTCTAGAATGATTTATACTTTTTCCCAATGAAATCCCTTAGATTTTAACTTTTCATTTCGTAAATGATTGAATAAGTTTTCCGTCAACAAAAGATGCGTCCAAAACAGACACTCGATGAAGGAGTTATGGTTAATATAAGTCCTAGTCATAAAACACCATCATTCCTATTCTTGACACGTCGTGGAGAGGGTGTAAATAATGATGGTCAATTTTCAATGGGACTCCACGATCGTGGTGCATCGCGTAGTAGGCCAAATTCCCATTCATTAATTTTTAATGAGCCACCACGATAGTGGCGCGTCGCAGTGTCCCATGAAATCGGGCTCCCAGTTATATTTTAATACCGATCTCATTAAGGGTATATTGGGTATTTTCCCACACCCTTATTAGTCCAAATACGATATTTCAATCCCAATTGAGCATATTACTCATACATTCACCAAAAATATTCAAGAATACTCTCTAGGGTTCCATATGGATGATCTAAATAAATCAAGATTCAACCGTGGGTTTTTAAAACAAATTAAAGAATTGGAATTTCCAAGCCCCCTAGATAGAGGTATGTAGGGTTTATCCTAAAAAACTACATGGTCTTAAAACCATTAGAGCATGATTTTTAGATTTTATGCACGAATTTCAAAGGGGTTTTGGAATTTATATTTTAAATTATGTACTCCGAATGTTTTAATGTTACTATTGTTTTGACCTTGTGGTCCTATCCCCTAAATTGATTTACATGTATACGTATATGTATGAAATTTGAGATTTAAGATCGTTGAGAGCATAAATTATGAACTCCCTCTTATGTATTGAATTAAAGATTATGGTTTTGTGATTTGAAAGATGTTTTCGCAATATTATAGCATTTGAGCATGATTTGAAATTATTGAGAGGGTTTTTCTTGATATAAATGTGTTCTTGTGTTTAAGAGAAAGAATTGCATATGAATTGAGAACTTTGACATGACCACCTTGTACTGTACTACTGAAATGCTTGACAAAGATGAGTTCCTTGCATGTGTTTACATGAGGTTTGAGAAAGAGTTTCTTTGATTTGAATTATTGAAATGGTGGTCCCAAAACTTGTAGTTTGGAAATAGAGATTTACGATAGACTAATAATGGCTTAGAGATGTGACTTGCAAGTCAATAGTATGACGATACCATATGTATTTATGCCATAACAGATTATGTTTTCAGATCATGTTTTCAGAGTATGTTTTCAGAGACTGTAT
>NC_061121.1:159966363-159978057 GCF_002878395.1 Capsicum annuum | reverse complement strand
TTTTTTAGCTATTAGATAAATTTTGCTTACTTGAAGATGGATGTGATAAAGAGGTTCAGATATTTATTATGAATTAAATAATCGAAGATTACAAAGGAAGAAACTGAGATTTAAGTAAGAAGAATAAAATTCACGGGATAATTTTAGTATATCTTGGCAGTTTTACTCTCTGCAACCCATAGAGGTCAATAGACTCATCTCAGAAGTTCTATTTCTCAACCAATGAGGGATAGTCACATCATTGTCCTCACTCCACTGCTCAGCCCAAAGGGGATAAGTGAGTCTTGTGTTTGAATATGAAGTATTAAAGTGATATACACTTGAGGGATTTATCCTAATGATTTCCTTAAAACACTTTACCATAAATTCTTCCAGCTTTTATGGTAAGTGTAAACCCTGCACATATGAGCTTCACGGAAATAGATAGTTAAAGAGGGCAGATTTTTGCGGTAGGTTGACAGCCAGTTAATAATCAAATTAGAATGGAGCTGAATTGATACAGAGGATGCATATTATCAATTGGTTGAGGTTTCATCATAAGTATCCCTCCCTTAGGGGTGAGAATCTATTGATCTACTGTCATAAACGTTCTCGTAAGCACACCTAATCTTCACTCTCACACCTAAAGACAATTATTAACTAATGGGTTAGTATGGTGATCAAAGATACACCTTCTAGGTAGGTGTAGTCAGGATATTTATTCTCATTCTATCTGGAAGATGACACATATAGCAATTGGTAATATGTTTATGTAATAACCCAATGTTTCCAAACTAATTTTTTTGTCCCAAAAATGTCAAGTGTTAGCTTCTAAATTAAATGATGTTTATTTCATAAGGAATTTTCAAGATTTTCACTTTTTGTCAGGTGGAAAATTCAATAACCTTTCCATCGATATAAAATTCGTCTAAATTCGATAACCGAGTAAGAAGTTATGACTATTAAGTTCCCATCGTAAAACAGCGCCATATTGTCAGTGGTGCGTCGCGCCACAGGAGAAAATGGCAATTGTCAAATTCCAGTGGGGTCAGCAATAGTGGTGCGTCTCACCAAACTTCTAGGTTGCAAATGAAGTGGCAACACGCTGGCTCCGCGTCGCGCCATCCCTCAATTTTCTAGTTGTCAAATTCTAGTGACACGGTGAGATAGCGCCGCGTCGCGCCAGGGGTCCAATTCGGAAAAATTTCACTGAAATTAAAAGATGCATCCAGGGTTAAAAGGATCAATTTCCCACCCCTATTTAAGCCCTTTTAACACGCGATTCAACTATTTGGAACCCAAAATATACTAGTTTCTCTCAATTCTCTCAAGAACAAGCTAGGGGTTCAATTGAGGATTCAATTTCAAGAAAGACTCTCTGTCAATCTTTACTAAATCAAGAACTAAGGTATGTCATGTGTTGATTCATGGGTCTCTCTCACCCATGAAGCTCAAGAAGCTCTTTTCAAAATCAAAGATTTGGGTATTTGTAAATGTTCATGATTCAAATTGAATTGAAATTCATGGTCATGATGTTGTGCGGTTTTGATTCATGTTTTAAATTACATATTCTAATGATTGACCCTAGTATGTGATAATTTGCATAATAATCATGATAAACCCCCTTCAATTTACATGTTCATTGATGTATCCTTGATTATTACATGTGTTGATGATTATATAACCAAAGCATGCTCCCCACATGTTTGATTAAATGCCTATGTGAAGGAAAAATGCCATACTAGTATGATATTATGAAATCCCCATTCATGTATAAGTTATGTATGTCAAATGTTTGATAAAATATCTTAGTCAATGGATTATATATTGTTGATGTTAGCCATGTATTCAAGAATGTCATGCCTTGCTAGTTTTCTTCCATCAAGTCTTGGGGGTACTTGTACCTAACAAAAATATAGTTGTATGCCTAGCTTTAGTGTCATATTTTCACGATATCCTCAGTCAATCCATGATCTATAGAACTCAATCAGTCATGTGACTCAGGAAAACTCAGTAATACAGTAATCTCAGTACTATTCCGTCAATCAACAGAACTTAGTAATTCAGTTCAGTACAATAATCCATGTTCAGTGTCTATTCAGATGGGAGTAGAAATTAGCACCGAGTAAACCCAAGGATGGGAACACACACTGTCATATGAGGGTGTGATTCTTAAAAGTAATCCTTGCGTTCCAGAACTATATAGCCAGCATAGGTTAAGACATCAACACTGTCAGATGAGGGTTGATGAGGTGGATAAGCACTGTTAGATGAGGGCCCTACTATTCTCTTTTGGGGACACTGTCAGATGAGGGTCACTTACAGTTTGTCCTTACCAGTGGTGCGGTATTAACACCCTTCCAATTGGGGTTACAGATTGGACCCCAACTCAGCCATAATGGCGTATTAGGGGCATGTTGGTTAGATAACTACTTCCCACAATTTCAGTTACAGAATCAGAACTGTCAGATACAGTTATTCAGTCTCAGTAATAGAACTCAGATAGTTCTATAAAATTCAAGATTGTCAGATACAGTCAACTCAGATACAGTACAAAACTCAGCTAGTTCCATAAGATTCAGGAATGTCAAATACAATCACTCATGTCATCAGTTATATCAGTCATCAGAATTCAGTTATCAGTCATTTTAGTTATCAGTAAATTCATGTTATCACGATCTCAGATATAGTTACTACATATTCATGCATGTATTATCACGTTCATATTAATCAGTTATCCAATATTGTTCATGCATTCAGCCTACCTTTCATGCATACCAGTACATTCAAAGTACTAACGTATTTGCGCTATGGTGTCTTATACCATAGGTTCAGAAGCATGAGCCCCAGAGCATCAATAGCATTCCAGTCTCAGCAGTCAGAGTTAGTAGTGAGTCCTCATCTCTCGAGGACATGATCATTTATTTATTATCCCATTAGGTAATTTATTAGTTGGAGTTAGTTGGGAATATGTCACATCAACTCCTCATTCTGACAATTCAGTCAGTTAGAGGCTTTCCAGACTATCATGTTCAGACTATCATGTTATTTCAGTTTTGTTTTGGGTATTTAATACCCTATTCAGATGTTATATCTTTATCAGTTATGTTACAGTCTTGAACCTTATGGCCTTTCAGTTCATGTTTCCGCAATCATACAGTATATTATACAGTATACAGGTACATATATCAGTCATGGGTTAGCTTGTGGTTCATCGGGGTCATGAGCACCGTGTAGCATTTCGGGTACCAGATTCGGGGCATTACAGTTTAGAGTAAAAATGAGAACTCACATAGAAAATTTTTGTGTTGATATTATCATGCATCTTTATGCTCTAATTATGATGCTTATTTATGTTACTTCTCTTTCTTGGATACATGATTGTAATGATTTCCTGATATCTATCCAGGTGTATTATTGGAAAGGTTTGCGGTTTTCAGCCCGACAAGACTTGGAGGGATTTTGAGTATGATCTAACTTATGGATATGATTTCAAGTCGTTATCATTAAAATTCTCAATGAAATTAGTTACTTGTTCTTTTTCAGTTTACAGAACATGGTATTGAGGGGGTAAGTGTCTCTGGAGCTTTTGCCTACTGAAGTACGGGCCAAATATCAAGCTAAACTAAGCGAAAGGACTAAGCGAACTAAGGAGGAAACAAAAAATTTAGCGCAACAAGTAGAAGAAATCAGGTTCCTGAAAATGAACTTAACCTTATGTTCCCAGTTTCCATTTCTTTTCCTGTAAGTTAATCCTTGTGGCAATTCTATGCCGACATGAAGATATTTAGTGGCTTTACCATTAGGTTCAACATTCTTTTGGGTTGGATTTCCCAGGATTTTCATGTCCTATGTGCCACATGCTCTGTACATAATATAAACGAGAATACCCTTCCACAAATTGAATATTTATAGTTAAAGCTCACCAAATTAATGTGTATATAACTTCAATGGAACTCAAGATTTTTATCTAGTTATAGTTTATTTTGGCCTGTCTTGGTTTTAAATTAAAATGGAGTTCACACAGATCACAGTGCGAGGAAAGAACAGGGAATGCAATTTGTATCTTATCAGGCATTTAATCACACTAATATACTTGAAAATATGGTAGCTGTAAGTTGGTAAAACCGCAATATCAAAAAAATGTTCTCTATTCAGCAATGGAAATAACATCTCTAATGAGTGTACCTCATCTTTGGGCAAAGTGCTCACCCCAGTTATAGTGATTTTCTGCTTTTTTCCTGTACCCTTATCAGTAGCCGTGACAAAAAAAATACCATTAGCATTTCCCTAGAGTAAAGACTAACATATCCATCCAATAAGTGTTACTATTCATCATACAAGTGAAACCCTTAACAATACCTGAGGTATCTTCTAATGAATTATTGCCCAAACTTACATTACTAAGAGGAATAGGACTAACAATGCACCCTAAATTCTTTATTACGTTGGTATTTATAAAGTTATAAGTGTAGTCACCATCTAGTAAGACTTGAATAGGTCTTTTCTCATTATATCCCAACATATTGATAGTCGGAGTTCCCTGTAGACTACTTAAGGCATAAAATGAGATCAGGGTAGTTTTTGTATTAAGTATAGATAAAGTTTCAACTTTAGTGTCTTTTGTTGCACTGTATATGGTTGATTGGTGTTTAGATTGATCTTTCCAAATATATGTACGCGGGTACCTGATTTACAATAAGTCTTTATTTGCTTATTGTTGTGATGAATTCAGAGAGCAATGTGGTTGGTTTCTTCTTATAGAGTGGGGTTGTGTTGTTTATATCGCGAATTATAGAAGGGGTTTTCGTAGAGTTTCCAGGTTGGACATATAGAAGTAGGGATAATGTGATCATCTAAGATGCCAATAGACTTATTGCTGGATAACTTTCTTGCTTTTGCTTTATTACTAGTACTAGCTTTTAAGAAAGAAAAGAAATAGCAGTAGGGCCATGCTGTTCTATCTTCATGTCCTTCCAGCTATTGAAATTGCAAAAAGAGGAAAAAGATGTTCAACCTCACATGAACCAGATAATTAATAATTAGCCTCTATTATTCTAATCTAAATTTGTTGATTCAAACTCTAATTTCTGAATTAGAATTCTGTTGAAGTATCTGTTAAGGATACATGAGCACATAAAGGCTTAATTTATAATAATTTGCTAGTTTGAGTAACTCTTTATTTTGTTGTCTATCGAAAAGAAATAGCCTTGCTGGGGTAGTTTGATCTGCTTGAATTCAAATAATACATGTATTATCTCTTTCTATTTTCATAGCTCATAAGTTAATGTTAGAATCTCGATCAAAGTACATTCTTTAATAGAAGGAGAAAATACTAGTAAGAAGTTAAAAGAGTAAATATTTTCTCTGCTTAAGAAGTCAAACAGAGAGATGAGATATCTTGGAATCTCTCCTTACATGTAGAATATTGTTTTGTCTAGTGTTTCACCGTTAGCCTCTTTATCAGAGTGGGTGAGGTGAGGTGTTGTTTTGACATAAATGAGGTGTGTAAATATTTCGCATCAAAATAATTTAGCCAAAACAAAATCCTCCCCTTTTACTAAAGCTTTTTATATGCTTCTTTCCTTAGCTAATATTGTGGGTTCAGTTGGATTAATTTCAATCTAGGCATCAATGGCACTTCTAGCCCAACAATTTCCTTAACAACCCATGTTTGTAATACGACACAAAATCAGCCGTCTTGTTTGGCCATGGTGTCTGAGGTTGCACCTGCTGGTTTTGTTCAGTCTAATCCTGTATATTTCAAGGGTGACTAGCACTTAATAAGGATAGAGAAGTGATAGTAATGGAAATCCTCCTTGTTCCGAAACATAGCAGTCGTACCAGTACTCAGCTTTACCTTTAATGTTGAGTGAAAATTTTTTAGCCCAATTTTATTGAGGTCTACGAAAAGACGCATAGAAAGAAAATGAAGGACGGTACAAGAGGAGATTGGGTCGAAATGCGTGCTAAGATGCATATGTAAGATAATAATTTTTACATACATTATTTTATTATTACCCAACTTTGCTCGTTTACATACTGAAAAATAATTTTTCTTTTAGGAAGAATTTCAAAAAAACATAGAAGATTGGCACAACCTACTTTAGAGGATGGTACCATAGTCCAACCATCACCTGCAGATATGGCTAATATGTGGACAGTTGTGGTAGGTAGTCCACAGAAAGGTAGAACCTACAGGATAGGGTTCTCCAATCCTCAAGTAGTCCTTCGTTGTTTCCCAGTTCCTCTTCTACTTTGCAAAGTATGGAATAAATGGAAGCGATGAAAAAGCAAATTGTGAAATTGATGCAGTAATGTGTAGCTAACGATGCCAAGTTTGCTAAATTTGAGGAGTTGGTTAAGAAACACATGCCTCAAGTATTTCATGATGAGGAAGATAGGGAATCTGATGATAATTAGATTGTAGTTATTGTTCTTGTTTTTTGTTGTGATATTTAGATGTTTAAACTATTTGATTTGATGTTTGTTTTAGATATTTTAAAGTGGTTGTATTTATAAATTTATCGTATTTGATCCTATTGTGAAAAATACATTAGTTATGTTGTTTATCTGAGAGCAGTGTAAGCTAATGCAAGATTTAATTATATAATTGTTGGGTGAATATTTTTATTAAAATTCTGGCTAAAGTAGTCGGAACAATAATTATTAAATAATATATATTAATATTTTGACTACAGTAGTCGGAATAATTATAATTATTAAATAATTATTTATTAAATTTTTGACTATAGTAGTCGGAATAATTATAATTATTAAATAATTATTTATTAAATTTCCGACTACAGTAGTCCGAATAATTGTAATTATTAAATAATAATTTATTAAATTTCCGACTACAGCAGTCGGACGATTTATAATTATTTAGTAAATTTTTGACTAGAGTAGTCTAAATATTTATAATTATTAAATAAATATTTATTAAATTGCCGACTACATTTCTGACTACAGTAGTCGGAAATATTTTTCTGACAAGTTATATTCCGACTACCATGAAATAGTTGAAAAGTAGTCGAAACTACCTTATTTTTCGACCACATTCCGACTACATAAGCCATCGAAAAAATGATGTTTTCTAATAGTAATCGCTTGATTTTCTTGTTTATTTTGTCTATAGGTCGTATGAAAAATTCTCAAGCATAAAGTTAACCTATCTTAATTAAGTTTCACTTCAACTGAAAGAAATAATTGATAGTGAATTTTATCATGAATATCAATATCAGATAGTTGCTACTGTACTCCTGGAACTAAATTCTAGTACCTCTCATTTGATTCCCCTTTAAATAGGTTTCAGGACATACATCTATTGATTTTTTTAAAATTTAATTTTCAATTGGTGGTGATTTAGTGTAGACATGATGAGGATGATGTTGTAGGTGGTGTTAATGGCAGTCACGTCAAAAAATTATCAACGAAGAGGAGAAAGGGGTTGGGATTAGGCAGATATGAGCATTAGAGAAGAAGGAAAGAAAACAGAGACCTTACGCTAATAAAATAAGAAAAAATCAAATAAAAATAAAGATTAGAAAATAAATAAATTTAGCACGGGACAAGTAATAATTGGAATGTGGTTTACACTTTTTTTTCAAAAATTGGAATTAACCGAAGAAGGTATAATTGTATTAATTTAAAATAGTTTTGTGGAAAAATAAGACTCTCGCAAATTTAAAATGTCTATTTAAAAATTTGGGACAATTTCAATGATGTATTTATATTTTTGCTTTTTAAAAATCAATTTATGTCATAAATAGCGGATGTATATTATAATATTTTATTGAAATTTCAAAAAATGTCATTTTATGACTTTAATTATTGAATCATGCCGGAAAAGAACTTCATTTTGTGTTGTTTTTATTCGGAGGGGTTGACCCATTTGATGTAAAGACTATGTTCTTGTTTGCTTTTAAATAATAAAATTAAAAAAAAAAAAAAGTACATGCAGGAAAAGAACTTTGCAAATTAAACCTAAGTTTTTTCTTTTTTTTTTTGGGATCCTTCTTTTAACTTTATTTTTAGAATTTTTAGAATTTGAACAATCCAAATCCACATTTTTTCTTTTTAAAGTGGACCATAAAGCTTTTGAATCAACGGGTAAAATTATGAATTTAGATTATTTTTTAATTTAGTGTTTGAATATTACTTTAAGACATTATTTTCTCTTATATATAAGACGAGTTGGGCTGAAGCAGGCTGCTCTATATTGACATATTTGTTCTGCTCTATATTGACATATTTGTTTCAACTGCTTGCACCATCATTTTACTATATAACTTTTAATTAATTATTATAAATTATTTATAATTAAAAAATTAATAATAAAATAAAATAGATATTTATGATATGTCTGTTTCAGCTACCTCAATCGTAATTTTATTAAATATCGCCCTAATTAATTATTATAAGTTATGTAATATTAAAAAAAATAACATTTAATTAAAAAAGATAAAATAGATATAAAATGATAAGTTAACTCTTATGTTTTCAATTAACTTCACGTCTTATATGGGGTCCATTTAATTTTTTTCACAAGTATTTTTTATAGTAATTTTGTTATATCACTTCTAATTAGTTGTTGTGAGTTATTTAAGACATGTTTGTTTCGCTGCTTCAATCTTGATTTTACTATATCACCTCTAATTAATTATTATGATCATCTAAGCATTATGTCACATAAATTGGAATAGAAGAAAAAGTTTTACAAATAACAATAATTAAAAACTTAAATTATTTAAAAAATATAATTGAATATCAATGTCACAATTTGGACAAGGAGAGTAACATATATTATTTGAAAATTACATATTTTATTCGCGTCGCATAAATTAAAACCAAAAAATAACATATATTGATCCTGTATTACATGAAAAACAGTAATATAGGCCTATCGAATTTTGCTTTACACACTCTTTATTAATTTATACATTTGTAGAGTTTAGATTTGATCACGAATTAAATTTTTGAAATAAAATTATATATTTGAATAATAAATCACAATAATTGATAATTTAAAATGTTTTAAGGATATACGCAAAAATTTCTCTAAATTTTTTTTTATTTAAATCAAAATTCAAAAGACGTCACATTAATTGATATGATTATTATTATAATATTAATTTAGGATAGATGTTGGGCCGGTGTTCTGAATGGAGTTCTTCTAACTAATTTTAAATTTAAAACCTAGATCTATTCAAAACTTATATTTTTGAAATATTTCCATCTTCCTAAATATTAGGAATAAAGTTCCTCCAAGAATGACTAATTACAGAGCAATTTAAATGGTCCAATGCTTTTGAAAATGAATTACCTATTTTGATTTATCAGGGATTTTAAGAAAATAACTATTAATACTTTTGTATTTTGTGATATTAAATTAAAATTATGTTAAATATATCAAAATACTATTTAGTTTTGTGGCCTTAAATTTACCATGTAAAAAATTAAAATTAAAATGTTTCTATAAATGGAAATGGGTCGGTTTTTTTTAAACGAAGCAAAAAAGAAATTACCTCATTCTTTTTAAATAGGGGGAGTGCCAAAGAGTAAATTAAAACAGTTACCAAGAGTAAACCGCAAGGAAAACAAATTGCCTTAAAAAAACTTGCACTTTACACAGCAAGTTTTAATTTAATCCTATTTTCCCTCTGTTACCTCTCAATAAGGACAAAAAAAAAAAAAACGGTTTCCAATCTTAATCTTATCCGAAGTTAAAACGTTTGGATTTAAAAAACAAAAATCCAAGTGATTGCTGTACAAAGGATCATGTTATGGTCTCAACATCTGCAGAACCACCAAACCAACAAAGAATCAACGAAATTAGTTCTGCCGTAGGGCCTCAAGAAGATATTGTGAAGTTAAAAGCCAGGAGTAGTAATAGATTGTATAAAGGTACTATTTTCCATGTTCAAAATTTATTACGTTGTGCCTTTAATCAACGAAATTTTAGCAATTAGTTGTTCCTGTGATTTGTAATTTTATGCATTATGAGTTTTAAATATATGTAAATATATATGCAGTGACTTTTTATTTTCTTATTGTTCAAATATTTCTTCACATTTCTTTTACTTAAACTTCCAAGAGATTATCAGAACTGACTACTATACATCTATTGCAGATTCATAAAGATATAATAATAATGCAATGAATGGAGCTTAGTTATGAATTGTCACTTTTGAATCCAGAAACTTCAGTAGACATACATATATTTTTGTTAATGTACATAAATTTTCAATTGTTTATATCTTTTATATGTACATAATTGTTGAGTTTGTTTTTATTTAGTATCACTTTTATTCTGTATAAAATTCTGCGAGTAGTATTATGAATCCCTACCCATATGATTTCACATTAAATGCTACTGTACATTCAAAGATCGGTTAGAAAGTAAGAACAAGGGTCTCTATTATTTTTCGAGTGTAAAAATGGGACTTGACGTTCAACTATATACCTATGTTGTTTCTTGATGTGGGAATTGTATGTGAGCAAGAATACTTACAACTTTATTTGTCTAATAATTTATATTAAGAGACTTACAATGTATCAATGGTCCTAACAAATTATTTGTAACAGTTTTAAATGAGACTCATAAGAAAAAAATATTTATATATCCTACATTATCAACTTTAAAAGAATATAGTGGGTATGTTATTCTTTTTATTGATGCCACAATATTACTTTGTTACCGTACTTAAGATTGTTTACTCAAATCAACTGGCTACATTCACAAGTGAAAACAATGTCGATTAAAGAAATGATTTCTCACAAATTGTATGTGAAATTGACATTGTAAATGCATAATTAAATATTGATTTGACATGATAAATGGAACGGAAAGGGGTTAAAAATATTCCTGAACTATCCGAAATAGCTTTAAAATGTCTTTTATTAGATTTTTGGCTCAAAAATATCCCCTGTTAAATATTTGGCTCAAAAATACCCCTCCCTCTAACGAAATTCGGAAAAGGATCAAAAATACCCCTGAACTATCTGAAATGAGTCAAAAATACCCCTCTGTTAAATATTTAGCTCAAAAATACCCCTCCCTTAATGAAATTAAATTATTTCAATTATTTCGTTAATTTATATAAAGTTCATCATTAATTTATATTTCGTTAATTTTTTAAGTGAAAATTTATATTTCGTTAATTTCTTTAAAGATTAAAAAGATGTAAAGTGAAAATACCTTTTTAGAATAAATGTATGTTTATTTTCCAAATCAAATTCAACCAATTTATATCATAATTCAAATACTTTTTTTCGTTATCTTATTTTCAAAATAAAAAAAATACTTTCATGTAAAAAAATTAAAGTATTAGGGTTAAAAAGCTAAAGTTGGGGTTTAATTCAATCAAAATAATTTAATTTTGTTGAGAAGAGGGGTATCTTCCGTTTATCCAATCAGTTTTCTTTCTTATTTTATTATTAAACAACACAAGATAATAAATAACATTGAAAATATAGAATTGGATATACATTACAGTACAGATAGGATAAATTATTATACAGAAATTTGTAACTCTGCAATTACTACAGGATAAAATAATTAATGAATATATCTTACGAAAAAAGTAAATCATTAAAAGATATATTTTGTAGTAGTTTGTTTTAGCCTTAGTAGTTTTTGCATATTTTTATTAAGAAATTCTATGTATTTTATATCTTTATTTTCCTTGTATTTGTCTATATTTATTTTTATCT
>NC_061121.1:159947179-159966263 GCF_002878395.1 Capsicum annuum | reverse complement strand
ATATTTAGCTCAAAAATACCCCTCCCTTAACGAAATTAAATTATTTCAATTATTTCGTTAATTTATATAAAATTCATCATTAATTTATATTTCGTTAATTTTTTAAGTGAAAATTTATATTTCGTTAATTTATATTTCGTTAATTTCTTTAAAGATTAAAAATATGTAAAGTGAAAATACCTTTTTAGAATAAATGTATGTTTATTTTCCAAATCAAATTCAACCAATTTATATCATAATTCAAATATTTTTTTTCGTTATCTTATTTTCAAAATAAAAAAAATACTTTCATGTAAAAAAATTAAAGTATTAGGGTTAAAAAGCTAAAGTTAGGGTTTAATTCAATCGAAATAATTTAATTTTGTTGAGGAGAGGGGTATCTTCCTTTTATCCAATCAGTTTTCTTTCTTATTTTATTATTAAACAACACAAGATAATAAATAACATTGAAAATATAGAATTAGATATACATTACAGTACAGATAGGATAAATTATTATACAGAAATTTGTAACTCTGCAATTACTACAGGATAAAATAATTAATGAATATATCTTACGAAAAAAGTAAATCATTAAAAGATATATTTTGTAGTAGTTTGTTTTAGCCTTAGTAGTTTTTGCATATTTTTATTAAGAAATTCTATGTATTTTATATCTTTATTTTCCTTGTATTTGTCTATATTTATTTTTATCTTTTTTTCTAGTAACTGTATGTTTCTTATATCTTTTTCTAAAAATTCTATGTAACTTATCATCGTAACTATTTGTAAGAGTAGTTAGGTAGATATGGTATATAATTTACTCTAGTCATGTAATATTTACCAAAGGCTTTTTCTAATATGATTTTTCTTATATCTGCTACTTTTATATCTCTAAGTGCATAGAATTTAATGTTAAAACTAGCAATATGTAATATGTGTTATATAGATGAATATACTTGCGCATTTAAAGAATATTATTACAAAGGAGCATATAGTATAGAAGAAAGTAAAGAAATAAGAAAATTATATTTTAATAAATTACCCGAGCCATTTAGTTCATGCGCAAGTATATTCATCTATATAACACATATTACATATTGCTAGTTTTAACATTAAATTTCTATTTGTATCTTTTTCTTCATCTTGTTCTTCTTCTATTGTTGTCGTACTACCAAATTCATCTTTTATAGCTGTTTCATATTTTTTTAATAATTATATAGGGGTTAGTTTAGTTGTTGTTGATGATGTTCCTTCTATAGGTTTATTAGTTTTTAATACGTTTTTGCTATTTTCAGTTAAATTTGAATAAATTCATTACATCTTATTACTTTTATGTTAGTTGTGTGGCATTAATGAGCAAGTAGTAGTAATTAAGAATAATTTTAACGCTTCACCAGAAATACAAGTGCGAGGTAAAAATAAATCAGTATGTACGGACAATTTTCAGAGACTGGAATATGTTTAAATTAAATGTGAAAAATCAGGATAATAATGTGCTACTTTATTATCTTTGCCTTAAATATGTGAATATCTTACGCAACCAATTCTTGGAAAATTTGAAGGATTCTTCAATAACCTTTCAATATTATTATCTACTCCCTCCATTTCAAAATAATTTACTCATGTTAACTTGACATTTTTCTTAAGGAAAATATTTATTAGGAGTTAATTTCATCAAATTTGTTTGATTAATTATACTTTGAAAATATAAATTTGAGTATTTACACTTTATGTAGTTTTTAATGATAGAGATAGTATTGAGTAAATTCCCCAGATAGTCATCCATGTTAGGGAAATTGCTTATAAATATCATTTTTGTTTCATTTAGGACAAGAATATCACCCAACTCTTTCTATTATCCTTAAAATATACTTAACATCTCAAAAACTTTCTCTCTCCTACTTGAAATGTCACGTCATTAAAAATTCTTTTTTTATATAAATAGATCTATTTAACTTATCAAACTTATTTAACAAAAGTTTTTATCCTATTTCTTTTTTTTTTTTAAATTACACATGATATATTAATCATTGAAGATTAATTTAATTACACAAAAGCTTGAATTAAGATTAATTTAATTATACAAAAGCTTGAATTATTTTATTTGATATGTACTTTTCAAAGTTTCTTTTATTTATTTATTTATTTATTTATTTATTTATTTATTTCACCACTTAATTATATTTAAAACTCAAGTACTTATAAAAATTGGTACTCATTTAATTTTTTTTTGTTATTTATTTTATGTATTAAAGATTCTTAAAATGTAAAAGAAATAAAAATGATGGGTTTTTAGTTTAGACATTAAACTTATTATTTATATGAGAATAAAATAATAAAATTCACATTTTTGGATTATACAAAAGAATTTTTGGATTAATATAATTCAAAGATATTATATTACCTTCAAATATAGAGTAATAGAGAATAAAAAAATATAAGTTATTCTTTAAAAATATTGATGACAAACCTACGATATTTTTTGTTGCCAAACGAAATTCAATAAGAAAATTTTAATATGTATTATTACTTGAAAAATTTAATTTGGACATAGATTACTTGAAAAATTTTATGCAAGATAATTTTTGATGAATATATATAGTGAAAAGATGAATTTTTTTTAAAAAAATATTTTATAAGTATTTGCCCATAAATAAATCAAGTAAATCTGTAAGATAAGACATAAAAATTTTAAAAAAAATTATTATTTTTAATTTAATTTCTTTACTTTTTTTTGTGATGATTATATTTATATTTTATTTTATTATACAATTAAATGCTAATTTATATCCGTACTTCATTCTAAATTCATCAAAAGCAAAGAATAATTGAGTAATATTTTAAAAATTCATTTGTAATAGTACTGAAGAAGGTATCATTTTGTTAATATTTCTTAAAAAAAATATTTGTTTCAAGACAACATAATTTTTCTTTCCTTCAGAAAATGCAATATTATTCTTTTATTCTCATATAAATAATAAAACTTAATGTCTAAAATATGAAATTCATCGTTTTATTTCTTTTACGTTTTAAGAATTTTTAGTATATAAAATAAACGACAAGAAAAATTATTGTACTAATTTGTATAAGTACCTGTATTTTAAAACTATTATTACGTGGTGAAATAAATAAGGAAATAAAATAAATTTTGAAGAGTACATATCAAATAAAATAACCCAAGTTTTTGGTGTAATTAAATTAATCTATTAATATGTCATGCATAAATATTTTAAAAAAGGAATTAAGATAAATCTTTAGTTAAATAAGTTTGATAAGTTATACATTTATCAAAAACAAAGAAGAAATTTTAAAGACATACATTCCAAGTAGAAGAGAGAAAGATTTTGAGATGTTAAATATATTTTAAGGAAAATAAGAAAAGTTGAATAATATTTTTGTCCTAAATAAAACAAAAATGATATTTATAGACAATTTCCCAAACATGAGTGATCATTCAAGGAATTTACTCAAAAATAAATTAACCCTCTTTCCATTTAATAAGTTTGACAACTAATATGAGACAACTATTTTATTTTAAGGTAGACAACTACTCCTATAATGGGAGGGAGGTAGTAAGATGGAGGAAATCATGGTAGTAGCTTATTAATCTACACATAATACAATGGCGCATCATGCGAATACGGTTACTAGATAATTCAAATAAAAGTAACAAAAAAGTCAATAGCAAAATAACTAATGATAGCATAACTATAATCAATATCACTAATTGCAAAATAACTTATCTTCAAACTAAAAACCATTAATAATCAAATAAATTTATAGAAGAAAAGTTTAGAAGAAGAATAAAGACCAATGGTTAAACTTACATTAGCAAGTGAACCATCTGAAAGTCCAGAATTGCCCCTCCAAGAGATTCGCTGGTCAGGGGGTAGTTTCCCGGATCTCTGTCCTTCAAATAACAAAATGGACTTTTCAAGGGCATCTTTATAGTTGAAAACCCCTTGGGCAGTACTCAAAGACAAGAAGACAATGAGGCAAACAGAAACTTTCACTCTAAACGCCATAGAATACTTTTTTAGATTTGCCTAAAGTACAATTGGCTTGTTTAGAGTTAGTTAAAGAATTGATTAGAAACATAGACAGATGACCCTTTATATAGGACTCGAGGAATCCAATCACTGCACCGCAAATTAAGGCTTTTTCAATCAAGTGTCTTTTTCTTTATTGTCATTTCCCTTTGAAAAATAATTGAATTCCGTTTGAGTAAACATAAATGTAGTAACTATACTATACTATAGAAAGACGCGAAAAGGTAGTCCGTCCATGCCAAAAGGTAGCGCGGCTCCTTCTCTCTTAGAACTAGTTTAGTTTGACCAAGAATCTCAAGATGAGTGACCCAAACACTAAAAAGCAAATGAAAGTATTTGAAGGGAAAAAACTTAAAAAGGAAAGGAGGGAAAACATTAAACTCTCCAAATAACATAAAATGTGTTTTTTTATGTTTACATCAAATTAATAAATATAAAATAAATATTTTATTTCAATTTATATGAATTTTTCTTTTAGTCATTTAAAAAAAATATTATTTTTTATAATTTAATACTTCCTCCATCTTATATTAGTTTTCACTTTTCCCTCTACATGTCTCTTAAAAATCATAAATTAAATGGACAATTTTACTAATCCTTTATCCATTCCTTTGAAAAAGAATTATTTTTAAATTAATAAATTTGCTTAGGTTTTCAAAAAGAAATAGTTGTGGTGGTAAAATAAAAAAACTAATTAATTTTGTCTTGATTTGGTAAATGAACAAGTAATTTGAGATAGAGAAATCTTAGTAATTCAGTTTGTTAGCTACCTGAACTCCTCGGGAAAGGTTCGATTTTCTACCTTGTACTTCCTCCCTATTTCTCCTTTCCCTGCCCCCAATTATATATATATATATATATATATATATATATATATATATTTTTAAAAAAAGTAATTTGAGATAATTATTGATAATAAGATGAACAAGTAATATAAGGAAACATAGCAATTTAGCTTTAAACTGATTATTTATCTTGAATGAGATGATTTGTATAGTAACACGGGCTTTTGGGTTGTAGGTGACAAACGAGTTTTAAAATGAGGTGTAGGTGACACAAGTCTTAATTATTGAGTGGAAGTGACAATTACTTTATTATGGATTAAGAACGTTGGAGAAGTTTGAAAACAACCCACAAGTTTTTTAATTTATACTTTGATCCAAATGTTAGTTAATATAACAGGAAAGGGGGAAGGGGCGTTTCTCTCTCTTCTCATCCGTTGTTATTTTCTCTCTCTTCACAATTATTGTTGTTGTTGCTTTATTCAACATCTTCTGCTTTATTATCATCATCTTCTACTTCATTATCATCTTTATCTTCTTCGTGTCGACCATTGTTGTTGTTGTTATTACTGCTACTGCTGCTATCTGACTAATTTTTTAGGTTAAATTTTGTTTCCTACATCACTTTCCACTTTGGCATTACTTTATAGATGACTTTGGTAAGTAAGATTATAATTTTTATTCGAATTTGTCATCTAGGTACACAATTACTGCTGTTTTTCCAACAATGGATAGAACCCGATCATGAATCCAACATAAGTGCCCATAATTTAAACAGATCACTCATCTGATGCATTAGATGATTAATCTATTGCAACAGAAGATTTATTTGTTGCATCAGACTGATTATTTGTTGCATTAGATTGATTATCTATTGCATCAGACTGATTATCTGTTGCAACAGATGATTAGTCTGTTTGGAACAACACAAATCAGCCCTACCATAAACCCAACAGACAACTAATGTGTTTCAACTCTTGTTATTGCTACTGGATTCAAAATTATTCCTTACGTCCAATCATCGATATGTTTGTTGAAAAGATTATAGACAGAATGAAAATTAAATATTTCCTCCGTCTCAAATTATTCGTCCCAAATTTTCTCATTTTATTTGTCTTTTTTCATTAATCAAGAAGAGATAAAAAAAATTCATATTTTACTCTTTGCATTAATCACTTTTTCTTCAAATTAAAATATAAACATCATTTAATATGGGTATTATGATAAACTAGGTATGTTATTAATTATTTTTCTTAATCAATGTGTCATCTCAATTTGGGATGGGTTAATTTGAGATAGAGGGAGTATGAGTTAAAACGTCAAAGCCGTGCAACAGACTATTTATCTGTTGAAACAAACTAGTTATCTGTTGAAACAGACTGCATATCTGTTGCAACATATGAGTAATCTGTTTGAAACAACACAAATCAGCCCCTGCCACAAACCTAACAGATAAATCTTAAATATTGCTATTGCTACTGGATTTAAAATTATTCCTTACGTCCAATCGTCGACATATTTGTTGAGAAGATAATAGACAGAATTAAAATTAAATATGAATTAAAACATCAAAGTTGATCAAACATAATTTTTTTATTAAACTAAAACAAATTAAAATACATATACATAGACTTAAAAAGAAAGAAAGAAATAATCTAATTATTATTATCATCTTTGACATTATTATTATTATCGTCAGCCGGCCAATCTTCGATCGGCAGAAGCAGCGCCCTCCTTTTCCTGGGAATCTCCCGCAACATCCTTACTCTGACAGCAGCCTACTCCCACTGTATATCATAAACCCGTCTCTGCAGTTTCCGTACAGCGTCTCATAAAATAGCGACATTCCACACTAGATCAGCCATATCTAGAACACACACAAATTGACAAAAAATGCAAAAATAAAAGTACAAAAAAGAATCCGAAAGTAAAGTAATACAACACATATTACACAAAAAGTAAGAAAAAAACTTAATAGAGATGAAAAAGCTATCAATTCCTTGAAGAGAAAGTAATTGAAGGTGTAATATGAAAAATAATAGCAAGAAATAAATAGATATGTATAGTAGAATGAACGAACAAGGAGGGACCTAACCTATTTATAGAGGATTGAATTCGAATGAGTTAAGCAAAAAGGTGCGACTGTTCACCTCCATTTATTAATACTGGTGCTGTTTTTATTGAGTTGTGACAATAGATTATATATTTTTTGCATCAGTAACCCATCTGTGACAACAGATATACTATTTATTGCAACAAATCCACAATCTGTTGCATCAGATAATATATATCTGTTGTAACATATATCTTTTTAATAATCATCATATCATTATCTTTAATCCAAATCTAGTGACTTTTTTATTATATAAATTAAAAAAATAGATTTAAAAACAAAAAGGCGTGACTGTTCACCTCTATTTATTAATACTGGTGACTTTTTGATTACTGTGGAAAGTTATGACTTAATTAGTTATTTTCAGTAATCGTTTTTATTGAGTTGTGGCAACAGATTATATATCTGTTACTTCAGATAACACATCTGTGACAACAGATATACCATTTGTTGCAACAAATCTACAGTCTATTGCATCAGATAATATATTTATTGCAACATATATCTTTTTAATGATCATCATATCTTTTATCTTTAATCCAAATTTGATGATTTTTTTATTATATAAATTAAAAAGTAGATTTAAAAATGAAAAGCATGACTGTTCATCGCTATTTATTAATTACATTCAAACTGGTGATTTTTTTATTACTGTGGAAAGTTATGACTTTGTAACTCTAGGCTCATTACTTATCAAAAAACTTTGCGCGAGTTAGTGCACAAATCAAATGAGCTCAATCTCTTAGCCTTTCTGTTGATCGCTCTTCTCCAATATAGATGACAAGATATCCGCCATGCAGAAGTCTACACCGTCGCCAGAAATACTTGTCAGGGTGCAAGTCTTCAGAAGGCATCAACAGTAATTTCTTAATATCAAGTGATATTGAGAGATTACTAGTCATGCCTTCTCAAGACTTTCACTACAGCAAGAGTTTTTGCTGATGACAAGATATCTGCCACTCAAAAGTCTACACCATCAACAGAAATCTTGCCAGAGTGAAAGTCTTCAGAAGACATTATTAGTAATCTCTCAACATCAAGGAAGTATTGTACAAAAGTCTTCAGAAGATATTCAAAAATAAGGAAGTTCTCAGCAATGACTACACATAATTATGGCATCAACAACCTCACCAGATTCACTCCTAGTTCAAAAGAAAAGGAAGAAATATTTTCATTTACATTCGAACGAAAAGGCAAAAATATTTTCATTTGCATTTGATGTTTGAATGTAGATGAAAATATTTTTGCCTTTTCTTTTGAACTAGGAGTGAATTTGGTGAGGTTGTTGATTGTAATTATGTGTAGTCATTGCTGAAAACTTTCTTATTTTTGGATATCTTCTGAAGATTTTCGTACAAGACTTTCTTGATATTGAGAGATTACTAATAATATTTTCTGAAGACTTTCGCTCTGGTAAGAATTTCTGCTGACGGTGTAGACTTTTGCATGGAGAATATCTTGTCATCAACAGAAATTCTTACCGTAGCAAAAGTCTTGGGAAGGTATGACTAGGATTCTCTCAATATCACTTGATATTGAGAGATTACTGTTGATGCCTTCTGAAGACTTGCACCCTGGCAAGCATTTCTGGCAATGGTATAGATTTTTGCATGGCGGATATCTTGTCATCTATATTGAAGAAGAACGATCAACAGAAAGGTTAAGAAATTGAGCTTGTTTGATTTGTGCACTAACTCGGGCAAAGTTTTTTGATAGGGTAATGAGCTTGGAGTTACGTAACATTTGATAAGCTTGGTAGAGTCGGTTTAGATAGAACGTTACGTAACTCTTTGCTTATTAATTTATCAAATTTCTTAAAAGTTGGTCGAGCAAGATGAATTGATCAATGCTCTATAAAAGTAAGTTGTTCAACGGTAGGGACCACATCTTCAGTGTGCATCAACATATTATGACCTAAAAACACACACAGCAACCCTACATGTATCCTTTAAGGCTCCTAAAGAACGTGTTCTGAAGGGCTTCTGGAATGCCACAACTTCGAATATGGTGTTCCTGATCGATCTCACAAAAGATTAGGAGCTCTATACAAAATTTAAAGACAGCAACGACCAACTTGAATACAGAATCAACAAGCAGGAGGCAAACTTGAAAATTATCGAAATTCACATACTAGAGCAAGCCTCTGATCTTCTCAAAGATATGTTGAAAGCATACTAAGACTATAAAAAACAATCAATTATAACTATATTGCTAAAGAAGTAATAATACTCAATTTGCCTTTCAATCTCGTTTATGGTTCCGATCAGGTCAACAACAGTGGACTTAATCGGAACCATAAACAAGAAGGCATGGGATGCAATTTAAAATTTAGAAATTGCTGCCTTCACTTAGATTCCTTACTTTAACTACAGTTGCTGTTCGGAAGTTTTCTAGACTTACTGTACAAAATGTCAACCCTCGATTCCCTTAAGGCGGCTTTCTTGGTCGTCTGCAATTTTCTATCTAGGTGATAATCCCGACCACTCTACCTAGTCGCAGTTCCCTAGATGTAATGCCCCAAAATATCATCTCGAGATACCACACGGTGCCTAAGGCTACACGTAGCTTCAGGCTAACCCTTTAAGCCAAAACACTACCCTTAGGTTCCAACACAACAACATACACGCTACGCTTAGGATATATATATAAGTACATATCATATCATATCGCGCATGGCATGGAATATCGTTAGACTGTACATATATGGAATGTCTATACATAAACCAACCCAACAATACTCTAGTCTGACATAGCCTCTATACAGAAAAATCAACGAGCCATTGGGACAAATCCCTAACTGACTCAACAGACCAAAGGGATCACAAAACAACAGCACCAAAACTAGCAACTTGGTCCTTGAACCATGAGGACTCACCATTGAAGGAATGTAGATGCAACACTTGGATATCACTATCGCGGCTTCAGCTAAGCACTTGAACCTACATCATGGTAAGAATGTAGCCCATAGAGAAATATGTGGGTCAGCACAAGATACGTACTGAGTATGCGGGGGCACATGAAAAATATAAATAATATCATAAATTCCATAAAAATGTACATATGGACCATAATGACACACCTGGTGTAATACTTTGGGAAATTTTTCGTGAAATTTTGTGCGTAAATGTGTTGGATTCTATCTTCTAAAATGAATTATAAATTTTCCATATGGAATGTCTTAGATTATGATCCACTATTACGTAGAGTATCAAATAAGCTTTCCAACGATATGTGGATCATCCAAAACGGACACCCGACCGACGAGTTATGAACATTTCGATCGAACCATGAATAGTAGTGAACAGTAAAACGGGCAGAAAAAAGTATTGAGGCCTGGCGTATTTTTGATCCAACTTTAAATGATCATAACTCCTTGTATATAATGATATGGGTGATCTACTATATATCAACGGAAAGCTCTACTAGTCCTCTTTCCAATGAAATTAGTTTCATCCAATTTGTCTATCGAAGCAAAAAATTATGGTCAATCTACTTCAGCCTATCAAAATTGAATTTTTGGATCAACTTCAAACGATCATAACTCCTCGTACACAATGATCTGGGTGAGATACTATATATCAATAGAAAGATATGAAAGTCCTCTTTCTAATGAAATTGGTTTCATCTAATTTGGATATCAAAGTAAAGTGATATGGTTGATCTACTTCAAACTATCAAAATAGTCCACCAAAGGACAGATTCGAGAATTATTTGATTTTTTAGGGGCATTTTGGTCATTCCCCCTCACCCAAAATCTGTCCAAACCCTATATTAAAGCCTATTAGAAGAATTATATGTTATATTTCATCAAATTCCCTCAAAAAGAAAAACCTAAGATCCTACATCTAACTTCAAGAACCTCCAAAGTTCAGCATTAATTCTGCAAATCTATTCAAGATTCCAAGTTCCTAGTTCAAGAACTCCAAGAACCATCATTCAAAGGCACGATTAACATCTCAAAAATGAGTATCTATCTAAATTTCATCATTCAAGGTATGTGGAGTTTTTCAACAAGAACTCTCTTTCATTCTTGTGCCCAAAAGTAATTTTCTTTACAAAGGCATGATTTTTATTTGATTTTTACGAATTTAAAGCATGAACCCATATCTTATGATGATTATTATAAAATCTTAATGTTTATGATTTTGAAAGATGAAGTTACATGTGTGGAGATATAAAGCACGAATCTTGAACGATATTTATCATGATTTTGATATTTGGGTCATGAATCCCCATTGGAAATTGTGTTTTTCTTGGAAAGTGTGTGTTATAAGCACGTTGATGTTAAATATTTGAGCTATTTTGAATGATTTGACCTTTTGGCCTTAATGAAGTTGTTTTGAACTCGAGTGTAAAAGAAATCCACAACGTGGTTGATTTTGATAGATGGGAAGCATGATGGATCCCGATGTATATTTATATATTACTGAATTTTTTTTATTGTGGATTGTCTTTGAAATGATCTGAGCTAAGTCCGGGAGAAATTTTTAGCACCGAGTGGGAGGTATAAAGCGACCTTACTTCCCTAGAACTACGTGCCCCCATAGGAGTGAGCCTGAGGATGATTTATATAGTGATCACTAGTTTATGTGAATTTGATATCGATAGTCCTACTCTGATAGCAAGGATAGGATGACTCTCCCCAACGTGGGTTGTACGTTGGACTCCATGTAGCTCACATGGTTTATGTCGATTATAGGATCTCCCAGTATGTGTGTGTTTCCTTGTGTCTATGATGAATGGTGAAGTAATTTGAAAGTGAAATTGTGAAAGTTATTCTTTCAAAAGATTTAAATGATATTTACATTATGAGAATTGATATTCTTGATAAATTGAAAGTGATTGACAAATTATATGATGACTCACATGTGTTATTATACTTATTTCATCCTCTTATGATTATGATGATTTTCTTTGGGTTATGTGAGTCTTTCATACATCCTGCATATTTCTTATAAATATTTATTATGATGATTTTTATAAAACTGCATACACTCCCATATACTCATTTCCTTTCCATGGTACTGACCCACATCTTCGGATGTGGGCTGCATTTTCTTAGAATGTAGGTTCAGGTGCTCAATTCCAGGTTCAACAATTATTCTTTGGGCACGCTGTTCTATATCCTCTGTCGTGGTGAGTCCTCATGTTCTGAGGACGTGATGTCTGATATTGTTTTCACAGAATTATTTACATTTGATAACTGAGTATGAGTCAGTTGGGGCATGTCTCAATGTCTCGCTGGTTTTATTAATTTTCTTAGAGGCTTGTTAGACTAGTATAGATGTTGGGAGTTGACTAATAAGTTGTATTTTGTTATCTTTCTGAAATTCTTTTATTCTTGGATGATGATTACTCTGTTGATATTTGAGGGTTATTTATGGAAACCCCATTGATTTGTGTTGACCTAAATAAAAATGGCTCAAAGGGTTAGCTTGGGGCTATTTGTAGCCTCAAGCACCGTGTGACGCTCCGGGACTCATTTTCCGGGGCGTTACAAACTTGGTATCAGAGCTTAAGGTTTTAAGGTGTCCTAGGGAGTCTGACAAGCCATGTTAAATAGAGTATTAATCATCGGTGTGTAGCGCATCACATCTATAAGCAAGAGGCTACAAGACGTTTTAGGAAAAAGTGTGATTCTTTTTTTCAGAAGTTTATCGTGCTTAAAGTATCTCTCTTTGCTATTGATTCGTGCTCTCCTCTTTTAAAAATATGCCTCCACATCGAGCGAGAAGAAATGATGATGGTCAGCAACCTCAACCCGCTGACCCATTGAATGAAAACGTGTCTCATGCTGAGTTTTGGGTAGCCGTTCAGGCGCTAGCCTAAGCTATTACTGCAAATGTTTAGGCCAACCCGTGGCTAAGTGATCCAACTCACATTGGGCCTAGTGCCCAGGTGGTTTGGCCAATAGTGGGCCAAGAAATATTAAATAGTGACGGTGGAGTTGGTTGTGTATAGGTTGAAAGACCTTGCTTATGACTGGGTTGTTGCTTGGAGGAAAGGTAGAGGTGAGGGAGTTGTCCCTACAACTTGGTAAGAGTTCCAGGATGTATTCCTGGATATGTTTTTCCCTTTAGAGATGAGGGAGCCGAAGGTGGAAGATTTTATGAACCTACGACAGGGCTCTATGACTATTAGGGAGTACTTTCTAAAGTTCAATCAGTTGGTCAAGTATGCTCCTGACTTAGTGGCTGATAATCGGGCTAGTATGAGTAAGTTTGTGACTGGAGTATTAAGTTATGTAGTTAAGGAGTGTAGGTCTGCTATGCTGAATAGTGAGATGAATCTTTCTAGGCTGATAACTCATGCCCAACAGATTGAGGCAGACAAGATTAAGAAGAGAGATAGAATGAGAGGGAATAAGAGAGCTAGGTCCGAGCAGCACAGATAGGGTCAGACTAGATCGCAGGGAGGGATTCGCCCTCAGTATCAGGATCGTTCGTCTATGCCAGCACCGTCATCTGCTAGTGCTCCCGTGCCTAGAGGTAGGCAGGAGCAAGGTAGCAGGTCATATGCATCCAGGTCCCAGTATAGTGCTGGCAGTAGGCCAAATTGTCCCTTGTGTCCTAAGTATGGTAGGGCTCATTTGGGTGAGTGTTGGGGGTGAGAAGAGGGGTTATTTCCGATGTGGTGACATGGGTCACAGAGTTAGAGATTGTCCACAGGATGGACAAGGGAGTCATGACTATTTCCCTTAAATCCAGACTCAGACTGTTAGTGCTCCAGTTCTAGCAACTCGCCCAGCCCCAACTCAGGGCGCCTCTTCTAGCAATGCTGGCGGGTAGCACCAGAATAGATTTTATGCTTTACCGTCCTGCCAGGAATAGGAGGACTCTTCCGATGTTGTTACTGGTATGCTTCGTATATTTCAGTTTGATGTGTATGCTTTGTTGGATCCTGGATCCAGTTTCTCATATGTGACACCTTTGATTGCTGTGAATTTTGAAATGAGTCCTGAGATTATTCCTGAGCCTATCCTAGTTTCTACCCCAGTGGGTGATTCGATTGTTGCCTAGAAAGTGTATAAAAAGTATCCTGTTACCGTTCTTCATAGAGTCTTGTTGGCTGATCTGATTGAGTTAGACATGGTAGATTTTGATGTGATTCTGGGTATGGATTGGATGTATTTTTCTTATGCCTCTATTGATTGTCGGACCCGAGTGGTCAAGTTTCAATTTCTGAGTGCATCCGTGTTTGAGTGGTCTCGGAATTCTGTGTCACCCAGAGTCATTTTATCTCTTACCTCAAAGCTAGAAAGCTTATTTCCAAGGGGTGTATTTACCATTTGGTTAGAGTCAAAGAGACTATGTCTGAGACTCCAACTCTCCAGTCTGTTAACGTCGACAATGAGTTTTCTGATGTCTTTTCAAATGATCTCCCAAGGATACCTCCTGATAGAGAGATAGAGTTCGGGATTGATTTTCTTTCCGATACTCAGCCCATTTTTATTCCTCCTTACTGTATGGCCCCTGCAGAACTTAAAGAGTTGAAAGAGCAACTCAAAGATCTACTAGATAAGGGTTTTATAAGGCCCAGTGTTTCTCCTTGGGATGCTCCTGTGTTGTTTGTGAGAAAGAAAGATGGATTTTTGCGTATGTGCATTGATTACTGCCAACTGAATAAAGTCATCGTAAAAAATAAGTACCCTTTTCTGAGAATAGATGATTTGTTTGACCAATTGTAAGGTGCAAGTTATTTCTCAAAGATAGACCTTTATTCTGGCTATCATCAACTCAAAGTTAGGGAGTGTGACATCTCGAAAACCGCTTTCCAAACTTGTTATGGCCATTTTGAGTTTCTTATTATGTCTTTCGGGTTAACTAATTCCCCAGCAGCTTTCATAGACCTCATGAATCGAGTGTTCAGACCATATCTAGATATATTTGTCATAGTGTTCATCGATGATATACTGGTGTACTCCCGTTCATCTTCGAACTATCTTGCAAACCCTTAGAGATCACAAGTTATTTGCCAAGTTCAGTAAGTGTGAGTTTTGGCTAAGGTTAGTTGCTTTTTTGGGTCATATCATTTCTTTCGAGGGTATTAGAGTTGATCCCCAAAAGGCCAAAGCTGTTTAAAATTGGCCTAGACCTATTTCTCCGACTGATATCAGAAGTTTCTTGGGTTTAGCTGGCTATTACTGCCATTTTGTTGAGGGTTTCTCCTCTATAGCGTCTCCTATTACTCGATTAACCCAAAAAAAGTGAAGTTCTTGTGGTCCGAATCTTGTGAGAAGAGTTTTCAGGAGTTGAAGACTCGACTCACTTCAGCCCCAGTTTTGACTTTGCCTGATGGTGTTGATGGTTTTGTGGTGTACTGTGATGCTTTGAGAGTTAGGTTGGGTTGTGTATTGTTGCAGAAGGGTAAGGTGATAGCTTATGCTTCTAGACAGTTGAAACCCCATGAGAAAAATTACCCCACCCATGACCTTGAGTTGGTTGCTGTTGTCTTTGCTTTAAAAATCTGGAGACACTATTTCTATGGTGTCCATGTTGATGTCTTCACTGATCATAAGAGCCTGCAGTATGTGTTTACCTAGAGAGAATTGAATATTAGGCAGAGACGATGGTTAGAATTATTACAGGACTATGATATAAGTGTGCTGTACCATCCAGGCAAGGCTATTATTGTGGCGGATTCCCTAAGTAGAGTGTCCATGGGTAGTGTTTCGCATGTGGTAGAAGGTAAGAAAGAGTTGGCTCGTGATGTACATCATTTGGCTAGATTGGGGGTTAGGTTGTTTGTCTCTGCTAAGTAGTATAGGGGTTCAGAGTAGTTCCGAATCCTCCTTGGTTTTGGACGTAATGAAAAAACAATACTTAGATGCTAGTTTGGTCAGACTGAAGGAGTCAGTCAAGGACCAAAAAGTAGATGTTTTCTCCCAAGGGGGAGATGGTGTGTTTAGATTGCAGGGTAGATTGTGTGTCCCGAATGTTGATGATCTGAGATAGAGGATTATGGCTGAAGCGCACAGGGCATGATATTCTATTCATCCTGGTGCCACCAAGATGTACCGAGACTTGCAGGAAATCTATTGGTGGAGTGGCATGAAGAAAGATATAGCAGTGTTTGTAGCTAAGTGTGCAACATACCAACAGGTTAAGGTTGAACACCAAAGACTTGGTAGTATGATGCAAGAGTTTAGTATTCCCACCTGGAAGTGGGAAGAGACAAATATGGACTTCGTGATTAGTTTACTTCCTTCCCGATGCCATAATGATTCCATTTGGGTTGTGGTTGTTAGGTTGACTAAGTCTACTCATTTCTTGCCTATTCATACTTCATATACTGCTGAGGATTACGCTAGATTGTATATCTGAGAGCTAGTCAGACTACATGGAGTTCCCTTGTCTATCATTTCGAATAGGTGTACTCAGTTCACTTCGTAATTTTGGAAAGCTTTTCAGAAGGGTCTTGGTACCCAAGTGCTTTTGAGTTCTGCTTTTCATCTGCAGATCGATGGTCTGGCTGAGCGGACCATCTAGACCTTAGAGGATATGTTGAGAGCTTGTGCACTTGACTTTAAGGGAAGTTGGGATGATCACTTATCGTTGATAGAGTTTGTTACAATAACAGTTTCCACTCTAGTATTGGCATGGATCCATTTGACGCCTTAGATGAGAGGAAGTGTAGATCACCCATAGGTTGGTTCGAGGTGGGTGAAGCGGCTGTGAGTGATCCTGATTCGGTATTTAAGGCTATGGAAAAAGTTAAGTTGATTAGGGAAAGGTTGAAAACTGTGCAGAGTCGCCAGAAGTCATATGCGGATGTTAGAAGGAGAGACCTTGAGTTTGAAGTTGGTGATCTAGTGTATCTGAAAATTTCACCCAAGAGGGGGGGGTGAAGAGATTCGGAAAGAAGGGGAAGCTTAGTCCCAGTTATATTGGTCCTTACAAAATTCTTAGCCATGTTGGTAAGGTAGTTTATGAGGTCGAGTTGCCTTTCGAGTTGTCCTCTATTCATCCAATATTCCATGTCTCCATGCTTAGAAAGCATATTAGCAATTCTGTGGTAGTGGATTCCTCTGTGAGTGCTGACATTCAAGAAAATCTTTCTTTTGATGAGATTCCTGTTGAGATTCTTGATTTTAGTGTCCGAAGACTAAGGAACAAAGAAGTTCCCTTGGTCAAGGTGTTGTGGCGAAACCAATTTATTGAGGGTACAACTTGGGAAACTGAGGCGAATATGCGATCCAAGTACCCACACCTATTTTTAGCGAACTCTAATCAATTCGAAGGTACCGTTCCTTCCTAAATCATGCACTTTTGATAAAAGTTGCAGTAGTTCAGCTGTCATTTATTATGTGTTCAGCTGTAGTTTCTTGAATTTATGCATTCTATGTTGCATTCAGAGTGAGAAACGATGTGGTGATGAGTCTAACGAATGGTTTCAGTTGTATGCTCTATGCCCTATCAAAGCTTTGCATGTCTAGCGTGATTCGACGATGAATGTTTCCAAGGGGGGATGATGTAATACCCCGAGAAATTTTATGCGTAAACGTGTTGGGTTCTATCTTCTAGAATGAATTATAAATTTTCCATGTGTAATTTCTTAGATTATGACCACCATTGTGTAGAGTATCTAATAATCTTTCCAACGATATGTGGATCATCCAAAACAGATACTCGAGCGATGAGTTATGAACATTCTGATCGCACTGTGAATAGTAGTGAACAGTAAAACGTGCAGGAAAAAGTACTGAGGTCTGGCGTATTTTTTCTCCAACTTTAAATGATCATAACTCCTTGTACATAATGATATGGGTGATCTACTATATATCAACGGAAAGCTCTGTAAGTCCTTTTTCCAATAAAATTAGTTTCATCCAATTTGTCTATCGGAGCAAAAAGTTATGGTCGATCTACTTCAGCCTATCAAAAGCAAATTTTTGGGTCAGTTTCAAATGATCATAACTCCTTATACACAATGATCTGGGTGAGATACTATATATCAACGGAAAGATACGAGAGTCCTCTTTCTAATGAAATTAGTTTCATCTAATTTGGATATCGAAATAAAACATTATGGTTGATCTACTTCAGACTATCAAAATAGTCCACCAAAGGACAGATTCGAGAATTATTTGATTTTTTAGGTGCATTTTGGTCATTCCCCCTCACCCAAAATCCGTCCAAACCCTATATTAAAGCCTATTAGAAGCATTATATGTTATATTTCATCAAATTCCCTCAAAAATAAAACCCTAAGCTCCTACATCCAACTTCAAGAACCTCCAAAGTTCACCATTACTTCTGCAAATTTATTCAAGATTCTAAGTTCCTAGTTCAAGAACTCCAAGAACCATCATTCAAAGGCACGATTAACATCTTAAAAGCGAGTATCGATCTAAAGTTCATCATTCAAGGTATGTGGGGTTTTTCAACAAGAGCTCTCTTTTGTTATTGTGCCCAAAAGTAATTTTCTTTACAAAGGCATGATTTTTATTTGATTTTTACTAATTTGAAGCATGAACCCATATCTTATGATGATTATTATGAAATCTTGATGTTTATGATTTTGAAAGATGAAGTTACATGTGTGAAGATATAAAGCATTAATCTTGAACGATATTTATCATGATTTTGATATTTGGGTCGTGAATCCGAATTGGAAATTGTGTTTTTTTGAGAAAATATGTGTTATAAGCACGTTGATGTTGAATTTTTGAGATATTTTGAATGATTTGACCTTTTGGCCTTAATGGAGTTGTTTTGAACTCGAGTGTGAAAGAAATCCACAACGTGATTGATTTTGATAGATGGGAAGCATGATGGCTCCCGATGTATATTTATATATTACTGAAATTGTTTTGTTGTGGATTGTCTTTGAAATGATCTGAGCTAAGTTTGGGAGAAATCTTTAGCACTGAGTGGGAGGTATAAAGAGACCTTACTTCCCTAGAACTACGTGCCCCCATAGGAGTGAGCCTGAGGCTGATTCATATAGTGATCACTAGTTTGTGTGGATTTGATATCGATAGTCCTACTCCGATGGCAAGGATAGGACGACTCTCCCCAATGTGAGTTGTACGTTGGACTCCATGTAGCTCATATGGTTTATGTCGGTTATAGAATCTCCAAGTGTGTGTGTGTTTCCTTATGTCTATGGTGAATGGTGAAGTGATTTGAAAGTGGAATTGTGAAAGTTATTCTTTC
>NC_061121.1:159880710-159944179 GCF_002878395.1 Capsicum annuum | reverse complement strand
ATATCTCCAGGACTTTCACAAAAGAAGCACAAAACACATCACATGAACTGATGAGGATAGACCATCATCGTCACAAGTAATATACCATTATTCTCCATTTATCCACCTTATGGATAGAAACATTTTTCTATTTTATCTACCTTTCTTTGTACTCAAGAGTTGTGTTTGACCTAACTTTCATTTGGATACGTAGGCAACCCACTTTGGGTCCGATCTTAATCTAATAAAAAATTTATTTCCCCTCTATATCTAATTCAGATACTTCACTCAAATTCATACACCCCTAAAGTATCAGACTAATAGGCCCGACTCTTGAGCATATAACAACAGATTAAAATTGAGATCACGATGATCAAATGTAGGACAATTATTTTTTTGAACTAATGGTTTCTTTGAGTGAAATAGGAATGTAAGACTCCAAAAGTAAAAATTAGGGCAGAATTTTGAGAAAATTTCAAAAATTCTACAATGAAGCAGTAGCTTAATTCACAAGGAATTGCAAAAGGTGTCTTCTATCCTAAACTAGGGCAAAAACTTTTGAGAATTCCTCAAAATTTTCATCATGATAGAGTGCAAGTCCCACCCATCCATGAAATAAAAATAAAGACAAGGAATCAAACCGAGAAAATATATAAATCAACATTACTTTTTGACTGACGATTTTTCTTTGAGTGCAGACAACAGGTACAAATGTAGCAACACCTTATTATATCATCAAGAAAACCCAAACTACATCGCTAGTATGGGAAAGGTGCTAAGTTATTTTATCTTTTAATGCACTTCATATAAATAGTGCTACCAGATATTCAACGCAAATACCACCACTAAAAGCTCCAAATCATAAGTAGGATAGTTTCTCTCATGCACCTTTAGTTGCCTAGAAGCATAGGCAATCACCTTTCTATACTGCATTAGAACGCAACCAAGTCCTACCCTAGATGCATCACAGTAAACCACAAACCCCTCATTGCCTTCAGGTAAGGTCAAAACCATAGCCAAAGTTAGCTTATCCTTCAGCTTCTCAAAATTACCCTCACAATCATCCGACCAAGAAAAGTTTACCTTCTTCTGAGTCAACTTAGTCAATGGGGACGCTAAAACTCTCTATAAACCTCCTATAGTACCCAGCCAAACCCAAGAAGCTCTAAATATTGGTTGGAGTCATGGGTCTAGGCCACCTCTTAACCATATGATCCCCTCACTAGAAATTATATAACTCAAAAAAGTGGAAATATTCAACCAAAATTCATATTTTGAGAATTTGGCATACAACTGCTACTCTTTCAAGGTCTACAATACTTTATGGAGGTGATTAGTATGATCCACCTAACTCTTAGAGTACATCAAAATGTCATCAATGAATATATGACAAGTAGATTCAGAAACTGATGGAATACCCTATTCATCAAATCCATGAATGTCGTTGGGGCATTAGTCAAACCAAAAGACCTAACCAAAAACTCAAAATGCACATATCAAGTATGAAAAGTTGTCTTAGGGATATCTACCTCCCTAATCTTAAGCTGATGATACCTAGACCGAAGATCTATCTTTGAGAAAAATCTGGCACCTTGCAACTGATCAAACAAGTAATCTATCCTTGGAAGAGGATACTTGTTCTTAACCGTCACCTTATTCAATTGTCAATAGTCAATACACATCCTAAGGTAACCATTCTTCTTACCCACAAAAGACACTGGTGCACCCCATGGGGACACACTAGGATGGATGAAACCCTTATCCAAACACTGGTGCACCCCATAGGGACATTCTATAAGGAAGAATAGCTATTGGATGAGTTTCCAGAACCATATCAATCCCAAACTCAATCTCCCTATTCGGGGGAACACTAGGAAGATCGTCCAAAAAGACCTCAGGAAACTCATTCACCACCAAAATCGAATGCACAGAAGGACCCTCTGAGTTAGAGTCTTTAACTCAGACCAAATGATAGAGACACCCTTTAGAGACTAACTTTTGAGCGTTAAGATGTGATATAAACTCCCATTTGGAGCTAAGGAACCACCCTCCTATTCAATAATTGGTTAACTAGGGAACTTAAAGACAACCTTACGGGTCTGACTACCTAAGGACACATAGCATGAGTGTAACTAACCCATCCCCATAATGACATTAAAATCCACCATATCTAATTTGAACAAATCCACCAAGGTCTCCTTACTACCAACAGATACCGCACACCCCCTATAGACTCTTTTAGCAACCATAGAGTCACCTACCGGGGTAAAAATAAAAAAAGAAACTAAAATAACCTCAGGATCAAAACCAAAATATGCAGCCATAAATGAGGTTACATAAGAGATAGTGGACCCTGAATCAAGTAACAATACACATCACAAGAAAAAAGTTGTAACGTACTAGTCACAACATCAGGCGATGCCTCAGAATCCTATGGGACACAAGAGCATATAACCTATTCCGTCCTGTACCGGTACCAAAAGTAGAAATAATGCAGAAGCAACACCCCTGGGTGCAGGAGCAGATGAAGAGGCAACTGGAACCTTATTCGCTCTCTAAGCAACCTTAACAACCAAAAAGTTTCTAAGCATATGGCCTGGCTGACTACATTTGAAATACCTCTCTCTCCTCATCACAGAAACCTTGATGTAACCAATCATAGAACCTACAAGGAGAGATAATGAGGCTGACTGAGCCCCACTAGTCTGAGATTTGGCCCCTGTGCCCTAAAATTATCTCCACCCTGCTGAAACCTATCACCCGACTACTTTGGGTAGGGAGAACTAGCCGTGGAGAAAGAAACAGAGCTCCCTCCACTTCTTCTTTGGGAACTTACCACCATCCCAACCACTCTGTTGTTGTCCATCCTGCTCAGAGAACCTAAACTTCTTACCCTGCCTTTCCCCTACCTCAGCCTGCTTTCTCTTTTACTCCTCCACCTATAACATTTGAACAACTAACCTAGAAATATCCATGTCCTTTATTAGTAATTCAATCTTGCTTTCAAGGATCAACTCACGAGACAAACCTGAAGTGAACTTTCTCATCCTAGCCCTCATATCAAACACCAATTCTGGAGCATACCTAGACAACTGGTGAAACTTAAAGGCATACTCTTTGGCCGATATCTTCCCCAATTTTAGATTAACAAATTCCTCCATTTTTACTTTCCTCAACTCTCGAGGAAATAAATAGTTCAGAAAAGCATTGGAGAAAGTCTCCCATAGAGATGACTTGTCGACCTTACCCTTTGCCTGATCTCATTCCTTGTACCATTTATACGCCACATCCTTTAGCCGATAGATAATAAAATCTAGCCCTTTTATATTCGTGGCCTGTATGACCCTGAAGATATTTTCCATATCATCCAGAAAACCCTAATGATCCTTCTCCACCTTAACATCGGTAAAAGTTAGAGGTTTCAACCTTATAAACTGGCAAATCCCTATGGCCTCAGAAGATGCGATACTAAATGCTCCACGCTCAAACTGAGAAGCTACCAATTGAGCAATCATATGGATCGACTTATGAAACTCCATATTTATTACATCTGCTTGAGGAGTACTAGAAGGAACCGGTGGAACTCCAGAAACATTAGGGACTAGACCCCCAGACCAAGTATAGATCGCCTGATACGACTCTACTCGAAGCCTTATCATAATGGGTATCCCAAATCCGATCAGGACCGGAGACCGCCCCCGCTACCCAACCAACCTCCAACCACCTACCCTGAGTGGGCTAAATTTCGAGCACATAACAAGATAGTGTAATAGCTCATATAAAGACTCTGGGATAGGATCACGATAGTGACTAACCCAACTGAGTCCAACTGTTCCATACTAACCGTCTAACCATACCAAACCAAACTGAAACCATAAATCTGACCATAAATAAATAAGTTCATTAGTACTTAAATATATAATCCCAAAATGAAAGAGGATAGAACAACCAATAATATAGTCAACCGATATCAGCCCCAATATCAATACCAATGCTAAGGATGATACCAATATTGATCCCGCCCATTCCAACCCATAGTAGTTCTACAAAAGCCTTTAACCAAAAGAATACAAGAATCAGGCTAGGACATGCCCCCAACCATATCCAAAACCAATATCCATAAATAATCAGAAGCATGAAATAACATTCATAAAATGGAGATTGTCAAAAAAATAGAAGCTCACCACTTTAATCTAAAGCTGATTCCCGAAGGTCTGAATGCTAAGTAGGAGGAGTAGAACATCCGGTTCCTGCATCGCGTAGCCGCTCAAAGTTGGGTTAGCGGGTGAACGCTAGCATGATCTCAGGATAAGGATAAAATAATACCATTTAAGAATACCATGTAAAATCATCCATATGCACATAAAGAATACATATATATAAATATATATATATATATATATATACACATACATATATATATATAACCATAAAAGGAAAAGAAATTGGGTTTAGAATGCATTTAAAACCTTTAACCTGGGTATGTGCAGCTTAACCATTCTAAAATCACCCACGGGCTACATAGGTCTAGTGTAACCCCTTGAATGGGCCCTGATGTGTGTAACCACATGAATTGAAGATACCATAAGAATCGGGGATCCCCATGTACCCTTCACTCTCAATAATACATATGTATAGTGTACTTAGAGGATTCCCGTGTACCTTATGAGTATCATATAAGGTCGCCATGACCTACCACTCATGTCCGCAAGAATGAGTTTTCAGTGTTCATCCATTGGACTCCTACCTTCACTGTTAGCTTTCACACCCAGCCATTGTTGCCCAATTAAAACCATTTTCCAACCAAATCATTATTCTATTATTATTAACTAAGGCTATTATTAGTGGTATTTTCATATCGACTATAACTTACAAGTATTGTCCTTAGCTAAACCTTTTAGTGGTCAAGGGATTCCCATGTACCCATACACCCTATTATCTAATTAAGTTGGGGGATTTCCATGTACCCCACAAGTATTCATTACCATATTAGCTTGGGGGATTCCTTTGTACCCCACAAGAATGTTTATTAAGCTAAATCATTCCAAAACCATTTACACTATTCATATTATTTAGGGTTCCATTACCAAGTTTAAACCATGCATAAATTCCATTGAAAAGCCAATAATATGGTAAAAACATTGTTATAGGCATTTTATCAAACACATTGGGGGCATAGTATTTCCAAAGACAAAGCCAATTACCAAATAACCATTCCCATGCAACCAATTATCCATAACTACCATTAATGCATATAAAAGCATAATTCAAACATGGGAAAACCATAACCAAGCATTTTTAACCAAAACCCCCAAATCATATTTGAAAACCCAAAATCATACAACATTCAAATCATGAAAACATTGTATAAAAATCCATGTATTTAGTTGGAACCAACAATGGGGGAAGAGAACATGCCTTAAACCAAGATGATGATGGAGAGAAATCACCAAGACAAGCCCCAATTTACTCCTTAATGAAACCCTAGCTTTCTTGGCTCAAAAACTCTAGAGAGGATTTAAAATTGTTTTCTAAGTATTTAAGAATAGAATAATAGGGCAAATAACCACCCAAGTACAATATAAGTTGTGGGACCTCATTAGGATAAGTGGGGAAATGTCAAAATTACCCTCACTTAAACTGCACTAAATTCTTATTATAGGGTACGACTGACCCTTACAAGTCGTACCCATCTTGTATGAGTGGTACCCATCTTTCATAACCTAGAATCCCCCTTGGACCCAATGTTACCCAAGGTCCGACACACCCAAACTCAAGTTGTATCCAAGTGTATGACTAGTACCCATAAACCGTACCCCTGACAGAATAGAATTTAGGAGGTTTGAAAATTGATCACCATACAAGTCCATGGTATGACTCGTACCCTGGCTTAGGGCTCATGGTGAGCCACTCATACTCAAATCCAACTTAATTACCAAGTCTAAGGTTAAGTGAAGTAACCAAACAACTCGTATCCACCGATATGACTCATACTACCAAAGTCGTACCTATTTTAAAAACTAAATCCACCCCACCAACCAACACTGGTCAGCATACGACTAGACCATGCCATCCATACCCAAGTGTACGACACATTCCCTAAGTTGTATCTTACCCAAAAACTAGAAATCAGGGAAATTTTCTAAGGTCCAGAAACTAGGGTGTTTCAGTCTCCGCCACTAGGAACATTCGTCCTCGAATGACAGACAAGGGTGGGGTAACCACACACATGTGTCAGTTATATTATCAAATATATTCCCAATGTTTAACAAAGTTTAAAAACAAAGATGCAAAGATATTAATATTTTTCTTTAACAAACTCAAAAAATAAATATGTGTTGAAGAACACAAACCTTCCGCATGAATCCCAGGAGCAGAAAATAGGTGCGGATACTTGGAATTTATGTCCTCCTCCACTTTCCATGTAGCTTTTTCCACCTTATGGTTCCACCAAAGAACCTTAATCGAAGCCACATCCTTGATCCCCAATCGACGAACCTGCTTATCCAAGATCTCAACCAGGACCTCTTCATAAGATAAGGAGTCTGAGATACCCAACTCCTCTAAAGGAAAAACCAAAGAAGGATCACCAATGCAATTTCTTAAAATGGAAACATGAAATACCGGATGAACGGATCTCAGACTAGAAGACAACTCCATTTCATAAGCCACCTTTACAATCGTTCGCAGAACCATATAAGGACCAATATAATGGGGACTGAGCTTCCCCTTTTGTGGGACTGAGCTTTCCTTTTTTAGCAAACCGCATTACTCCCTTCATGGGAGATACCTTTAGGAACACCCTATCCCCAACCACAAACTCCAATTCTCTACGCCTAACATCTGTATAGGGCTTTTGGCAACTTTGGGCAGCCTTAAGCCTATTCCAAATCACTTTTACCCTTTCCATGGACCGATAGACCAAATTTAGACCGAACATATCCACCTCACCAAGCTCAAACCAACCATTAGGAGATCTATACCTTCTTCTATGCAATGCCTCAAAAAGGGCCATACCAATACTAGAATGATAGCTATTATTGTAAACAAACTCTACCAAACTTAGATGCTCAACCTAATTGCCACTATAATCAATCATACATGCTTGAAGAATATCCTACAATGTCAGAATAGTCCTTTTCTCTTGCCCATCCATCTGAGGATGAAAAGTAGTACTCAGACTCAACATAGTACCCAATCCCTTCTGAAAAGACCATAAAAAATGAGATGAAAACTGCATACTATGATTAGAGATAGTCAAAATAGTACCCCATGCAGCTTCACAATCTCCTAAAATTATAACCGTGTATAGTCCTCAGCCAAGAAGTTAGTCTACATCGACAAGAAGTGAGAAGACTTTGTAATCCTATCTATAATGACCTAAACCAAATCAAATTAGTTCCCAGACCGAGGAAGACTAGTAACAAAATCCATATCAATTACCTCCCATTTCCCCATAGGAAAATCAATTTCTTGATACAACCCGCCAGGTCTCATGTGCTCAACTTTAACTCATTGACACACCATACATTTGACCATAAAATTAGCCATATCTCTTTTCATACCATTCCACCAATACATCTCCTTAAGATCGTGATACATCTTTGTCGAGTCGGGATGTACAATATAGCGTGATTTATGTGCCTCAACCAAGATCCTTTGTCGCTAACCATTGACATCAGGAATGCACAACCTCTCTTGGTACCTTAAAGTACCATCACCACAGATCTCAAACACTATTACCTTCTGCATACCCTGTAGACCCTTATGATCAGTAAAGATGTCTACGTGCACTCCATACAAATAATATCGCCATATTTTGAAAGGAAAAACACCACCAACAGCTCCAAATCATGAGTAGGATAATTCCTCTGAAGTACCTTCAACTACCTAAAAGCATAGGCAATCACCTTCCCATGTTGCATCAAGACACAACTAAGTCCCACCCTAAATACATCATAATAAATCCACAAACCCCTCACTGCCCATAGGCAATGTTAAAACTAGAGCCGAAGTTAGCTTATCTTTTAACTTCTCGAAACTCCCCTCACAAGCATCCAACCAAGAAAACTTTACCTTTTTTTGAGTCAACTTAGCCAAAGGAATAGCTATTATTGAAAAGCTTTCCACAAATCATCGATAATACCCAGCCAAACCAAAGAAGCTCAAAATATCAGTTGGAGTCGTAAGTCTAGGCCACCATTTAACCACCACCACCTTTTGAGGGTCCACCATGATCCCTTCACTAAAAATAATATGACCAAGAAAAGTCACAACATTCAACCAAATCTCACACTTAGAGAACTTGGCATACAACTGATGTTCTTTCAAGGTCTGTAATACCACACAAAGGTGATTAGCATGGTCCACCTCACTCTTGGAATAAACCAGAATGTTATCAATAAACACAATTATAAAGAGATCCAAGAACTGCCTGAAATCTCTGTTCATCAAGTCCATAAATACCGTTAGGGTATTAGTCAAACCAAAATAACATAACCAAGAATTCAAAGTGCCCATACCAAGTACAAAAATTCGTCTTAGGGATATCCTCCTAACACACCCAGACCGAAGATCTATCTTAAAGATGAACTTGGCACCTTGCAATAGATCAAACAAGTCATCTATCCTTGGATGAGAATACTTGTTCTTGACTGTCACCTTATTCAACTATCGATAGTCAATGCACATTCGAAGGGAACTATTATTCTTATGCACAAACAATACTGGTGCACCCCATAGGGATACACTAGGAAGAATAAATCCCTTATCTAAAAGATCCTTAAGTTTCTCCTTCAGTTCCCTCAACTCAGTCAGAGCTATTTTATAAGGATGAATAGATATGGGATTAGTGTTTGGAACCAAATCAATACCAAACTTTATTTCTCTATCCGTAGGAACACCAAAAAGATTATCCAAAAAGAACTCAGGAAACTCACTTACCACTGGGACTAAATATAGAGAAGGACCATCCGAGTTAGAATCTTTAACTTGGACCAAGTGGTAAAGACAACCTTTTGAGATTAACCTCTGAGCTCTAAAGTAAGAAATAAACCTCCCCCTAGGATCTAGGGAACCATCCTCCTACTCTATAACCGGTTCACTAGGGAACCTAAAGACAACCTTATGGGTCCGATGATCTAAGAATGTGTAACAAGAGTGTAACCAATCCATCCCCAAAATAATATCAAAATCCATCATTTCCAGCTCAAACAAATCTACTAAGGTCTTCTTACTACCAATAAATACCACACCCCTTATAGACTCTCTTAGCAATAATCGAGTCATCTACTGGGGTAGAAATAGAACAAGGATCTAAAACAACCTTAGAATCAAAACCAAAACACACAGCCATATATGGGGTCACATAGGAAAAAGTAGACCCCGAGTCAAGTAGAGAATACACATCACAAAAAAAAAGTTGTAACGTACCAGTAACGACATCAAGTGATGCCTCAAATTTCGATCGAGATATAAGAGCATACAACCTATTCCAGCCTGTGCTATCACGAGAAGTAGGAGCGAATGCTAAAGTCACACCACTAGGAAAAGATGAAGCAATCAGAGCTTTGACCTTTCCCTATGCACCCTTTTCGATTGGTAAATTCTGAGCATATGGCCTGGCTTGCCATATTTAAAACACTTCTCCCTACCTTCATCATAATAACCCCAATGAAGATGTCCACAGAACCGACAAGGTGGGCATGAAGAAGTCGACTAAACCTTACTTGCCTGAGATTAGGCACCTTGTGCCCATAAATTATCACCACCTTGCGGACGCCTATCACCCAACTGCTTAAGGTAAGAAACACTAGCAGTAAAGTAGGAGCCAAAACTCCCCTACTTCTTCTTTGCCCATTTACCTCTATCCTGACCACCTTGATGTTGAGCACCACTCTTTTTAGAGAACTTGCTCTTCTTACCCTACCTTTCCCAAACTCCATTTGTTTTCTCTTTTAATTCTCTACCTACTGTATATGGACAACCAACCTCGAAATGTCCATATCCTTAATTAGTAAAGCAATCTTGCTTTCAAGGATCAAATCTTGAGATAGACCAAAATTGAACTTTCTCATTCTTGCTCTCATGTCAGCCACCAAATAAGAAGCTACCTTGACAACTAATGAAACTTTAAGGTATATTTCCAGACAGATATTTTACCTTGCTTGAGATTCATAAACTCCTCCATCTTCGCTTTCCTTAACTCTTAAGGAAAGAAATGATCCAGAAAGTATTAGAAAAGTATCCCACAAAGACAATCCTCCACATCACCTCTAGCCTTATCCTACTCCTCGTACCATTGGTACACAATATCCTTGAGCTGATAAGCTACCAAATTTACACCTTCCACATTTATGGCTTTTATCACCCTGAATATCTTCTCTATTTCATCAAAGAAACCCTAAGGATCCTCCTCCACCTTCACACCAGTAAAAGTAGAAGGATTCTATTTCATAAACTGGGCAACACTTATGGCCTCAACAGACAACCCTCTAGATATATCCCTCTCAGCCTTAGCAATAACCAACAGAGCAATAGTATGAATGACTAGCAATATTCTGCATTAGTCACGTCACCCTGAAAGAGGTGGACATCATCGGGGGGATTGGTGGTGGAATGAAGAGGTGGGGAAGAAAGTGGAGACCAAGAAAGAGGCGTATGCTAAGTTGGTGGAAAGTAAGGACGAAGAAGAGAAGCGGGTAAACAGGAAAGAGTACAAGCTAGCGAGGAAGGAGGCGAAGTCAGCGGTCACGGCAGCGAAGACGGCCGCTTTTGAGAGCTTGTATGCAGGGTTACAGGGGAAAGGAGGGGAGAAAAAGTTGTTCCGACTCGCTAAGGCTAGGGAGAGGAAGGGTCGTGACCTCGATCAGGTGAGGTGCATTAAGGGGGAGGACGGTGGAGTCTTGGTGGAGGACGGCCACATAAAGAAGAGATGGCAGTCGTACTTTCATAGGATCTTGAATGACGAGGGGGACAGAGCTATTGTGTTAGGGGAACTGGAGCACTCAGGGGATTGTCGGGATTTTAGCTATTGTAGACATTTTAAGGTAGACGAGGTTAGACAGGCAGTCCGCAGGATGCGAAGGGGTAGGGCGACGGGGCCGGATGAGATACCGGTGGAGTTTTGGAAGTTCGTTGGAGAGGCTGGTGTAAGGTGGTTGACTGCATTGTTCAATGAAATTTTCCGGACGGCAAAGATGCCCGAGGCGTGGCGGTGGAGTACCATGATCCCCCTCTATAAGAATAAGGGGGACATTCAGTGTTGCGATAACTATAGGGGGATTAAGTTACTGAGTCACTCTATGAAGATCTGGGAGAGAGTGGTCGAGGTGAGGCTGAGACGGATAGTGTCTATTTCGGAAAACCAGTTCGGATTTATGCCTGGCCGCTCGACGACGGAGGCAATACACCTGGTACGGAGGTTGGTGGAGCAGTATAGGGAGAGGAAGAAGGATCTGCACATGGTGTTCATCGACCTGGAAAAGGCGTACGACAAAGTCCCCAGGGAAGTGCTTTGGAGATGCTTGGAGGTGAGTGGAGTACCGCAGGCATATATCAGAGTAATTAAGGATATGTATGAGGGAGCAAAAACCCAGGTGAGGACGGCGGGAGGAGACTCTGAGCATTTCACTGTCCTGACAGGATTGCATCAGGGATCTACTCTTAGTCCCTTTTTGTTTGCGTTAGTAATGGAGGTGTTGACGCGGCGTATCCAAGGGGAGGTGCCGTGGTGTATGCTTTTTGCAGACGATGTAGTCCTGATAGATGACACTCGAGGGGGTGTGAATGACAAATTAGAGTTGTGGAGGCAAACTCTGGAGTCTAAAGGGTTCAGGGTGAGCAGAACCAAGACAGAGTATGTGGAATGTAAGTTTAATGACGTGAGGCGGGAGAATGAGGTAGTAGTGAGACTAGAAGCACAGGAGGTAGGGAAGAGGGATAAGTTCAAGTATCTCGGGTCCGTGATCCAGAGTAACGGTGAGATTGACGAGGATGTCTCGCACCGTATTGGGGCGGGATGGATGAAGTGGAAACTCGCATCGGGGGTGCTGTGTGATAAGAAGGTGCCGCCCAAGCTTAAAGGCAAATTCTATAGGGTGGTAGTCCGTCCGGCCTTGCTGTATGGAGCGGAGTGTTGGCCAGTTAAGAGCTCCCACATCCAAAGAATGAAGGTGGCAGAAATGCGGATGTTGCGCTGGATGTGTGGACTGACCCGAGGGGATAGAGTTCGGAATGAGACTATCCGGGAGAAGGTTGGTGTGACTTCAGTGGAGTGTAAGATGCGGGAAGCACGATTGAGATGGTTCGGACACGTCAAAAGGAGGGGCATGGATGCCCCGGTCCGTAGGTGTGAGAGGCTAGCGTTGGATGGTTTTAGACGGGGTAGGGGTAGACCGAAGAAGTACTGGGGTGAGGTGATTAGGCGAGACATGGAACAGTTACAGCTCACCGAGGACATGACCCTAGATAGGAAGGTCTGGAAGATGCGAATTACGGCAGAGGATTAGGGCCAGTTCGGGTCGCTAGTGTAGGGAATTAATTGGTGGGGGTGTATTCCTGTTATGATTCCGTATTCAGTGTTCCGTGTCCCGTGTTCCATGTTTATTACGAATATGTGTGCTTGCCTCTGCTTTATATTCCTGCATTCCTGCTTTACTCTGTTCTATATTCTTTATGGGTGCCGTATCTATGTTACGTCATCTGCTTCTGTGCTGTACTATGTGTTTGTATGATATCTCGTGACTTGAGCCGGGGGTCTTTCGGAAACAGCCTTTCTACCTCATCAGAGGTAGAGGTATGGACTGCGTACATCTTACCCCCCCCAGACCCCACTAAGTGGGAATACACTGGGTTTGTTGTTGTTGTTAGTCACGTCACCCTGAGTAGTACTAGCAGCAACCGGGGAAACTCTAAAACAATTAGAAGAATTCTAGGACTCAGATGGGATAGAAGAATTTTCTTATGTTCCAAATCATCGAGCCATGATCTGAAAAGTGAACAACCAAGGATTAGAGAAGAATTATAGGACTCAGAATCCAAGCTTGAAACTAAAATGCGAAAAAAGTGAAACATTCCTAAACTCTCTGTAGCTTTTCTCTTATAAGTGTGGCGCATTATATACCCCTAAAAGAGAATCTACCAGACGCGGCTTTGTGGACTCTCAATTGACCATGATCCTAAAGCTCTGATACTAACTTGACACGACCCAATTCGGGGCCTTGTTGTAATAGACATCTCAAGTCTAACCAGAATCGAAGACCACCCCAACGACATAACCCAACCTCCAGCTACCTGCCCTAAGGTAGCTGAATTTCAAGCACATAACAAGATAGTGTAACAACTCATATGAAGACCCTAAAATAGGATCACAACAATGACTAACCCAACTAACTCCAGCCATCCCATACCAACCATCCAACCATAATAAACAAAACCAAAACCATAAATCTGACTATAACCAAATAAATTTCATTAATAATTAAATATATAATCCCAAAATGAAAGAGGATGGAACAACCAATAATATCATCAACCAGTATCATCCCCGATCCTAATACTAATGCTAAGGCCCACACCAATACTGATCCCACCTATTCTAACTCATAATAGTTCCACAAAACCCTCTAACCAAAAGAATACAAGAATCTGGTTAGGACATGCCCCAAACCATAGCCAAAACTAATATCCATAAATAATCCAACGCATGAAATAATATCCATAAAATAGAACCTTCCAAAAAAATAGAAGCTCACCACTTCAATCCAAAGCTGAACCTCGAATGTCCGAATGCTAAGTAGGAGGAGTAGAACGGCTGGTTCCTGCATTGCATGGGGATACAGTCGCTTGAAGATGGGTTAGCAGGTGAATGCTAGCATGAACTCAATATAAGGATAAAATAATGCCCTTTAAGAAAACCAAGTAAAACCATCCACATACACACAACCCATACATATATATAACCATTTGGTAACTGGGTTTAGCATACATTTTAAACCTTTAACCTGGTTATGTGAAGCTAAACTATCCTAAAACCACCCATGGGCTATTGGGTTCAGTATAACCCCTTGAACGAGCCCCGATGCATGTATTCGCATGAACCAGAGATATCATAAGAGTAGGGGATTCCCTTATACCTTTCACTCTCCATGATTTATATATATAGTAAACTTAGAGAATTTCTCGTGTACCTTATGAGTATCATATAAGGTCGCCATAACCTAACCCTCAAGTCAGCAAACATGAGTTTCTAGTGTTCATCCATTAGACTCCCACCTTCATGGTTACTTTTCACACCCCACCATTATTACCCACTTAGAACTATTTTCGAACCAAACCATTATTCTATTATTATTAACCAAGGCTATTAGTAGTGGTATCGTCATACTGACTATAACTTGCAAGTATTTTCCTTAGCCAAACCTTTTAGTGGTCAATGGATTCCCATGTACCCATAGACCCTATTATCCAATTAACTTAGGGGATTCCCATGTACTCTACAAGTATCCATTACTATATTAGCTTGGGGGATTCCCATGTACCCCACAAGTATGTTTATTAAGCCAAATCATGATAAAACTATTTGAACCACTTATATTATTTGGGGTTCTATTACTAAGTTTAAACCATGCATAAGTTCCATTGAAAACCCAATAATATGGTGAAAACATTGTTATAGGCATTTTATCAAATACATTGGGGGCATAGTATTTCCAAATCCAAAGTCAATTATCAAACAACCATTCCCATGTAGCCAATTATCTAAAACCACTATTAATGCATATAAAAGCGTAATTAATGTATGGGAAAAATATAACCAATCATTTATAACCAAAACCCCTAAATCATATATGAAAACCCAAAATCCTACAACATCCAAATCATGAAAACATTGTATAAAATCCATGCCTTTAGTTGGAACTAACAATAAGGGAAGAGAATATGCCTTAAACCAAGATGATGATGGAGTGAAATCACCAAGAAAATCCCCAATTTACTTCTTAAGATGAAACCCTAGCTTCTTTTGCCAAAAAACTATAAAGAAGATTTATGAGTGTTTTCTAAGTGTTTAAGAATAGAATAGTAGGGAAAATATCCTCCCAGGTGCAATATAAGTCATGGAACCTCATTAGGATAAGTGGGAAATATCCATATTGCCCTCATTTAAACTGCACTTTATTCCCGTCATAAGGTATGACTGACCCTTACGAGTCACACCCATCATGTACGAGTGGTACACACTTCTCATGCCTTAGGCTCCCCCTTAGACATAATGTTGTCCAAGGTACTACACACCTAAACCACAGTTGTATCCAAGTGTACGACTAGTACCCATAAACCGTACCCCTAATAGAATAGAATTTTAGAAGGTTTGAACATTGATCACCATATGGGTCCATGGTATGACTCGTACCCTGGCTTACTACTCATGGTGAGCTACTCGTACTCAGATCCAACTTAATTTACCAAGTCTAAGGTTAAGTGAAGTAACCAAATAACTTGTAGCCACCGATACGACTCATACCACCCTAGTCATACCCATTCTAGTAACTAAGTCCACCACACCAACCAATACTGGTCAACATACGCCTGGACCACACCACCCATACCCAAGTGTACGACTAATTCCCTAAGTCATACTTGCCCAAAAAACCAGAAATTAAGAAAATTTTCTAAGGTCCAAAAACCAGGGTGTTTTGTCCCCTCAGTAGAACGTGTCCCATCAACATTGTCCCCAGTTGGAATAAAGGAGTTTTAGTGAACGTCATATCATTGAGGCTTGATCTAAAAAGCTAACAAACAGGATTAGAGGAGATTCTAAGACTTTAGACTCCAATCTTAAAAATAGTAAAGAAAGAGAAACATTTCCAAAATTCCTTGTAGCCTCTCTCTTAGGAGTGTGGCACACTACATACCCTTAAAAGAGACTCGACATAGCTTTGTGGACTTCCAATTGAACATGAACCTAAATCTCTAATACCAACTTGACATGACCCAAACCAGGGCCTTGTTGTAATGGGCATCCCAAGTCCAATTAGGATCGGGGGTCACCCTCATTACCCAACCCAACCTCCTAATATGTACCCTGAGTCAAATAAATTCCAAACATATAAAAAAAAGTATTTATTTCAATGCTAGACTCTAGGATAGGTCTATGACCGCGACTAACCCAAATAAGCCCAACCATCTATTATCCAACCGATAACTAAAACCAAAACAAAACCATACACCAATCCATAAATCCCTTACCAAATAAGTTCCAATATAAATATATATGCTCTAAGACATAATAGGATGGAACAATCATAACTACAGTCAAACGGTATCAATCATAATACCAATACTAATGCCAAAGTTGACACCACTACCGATATCGCCTATACCAACCTATAGTAGTTCTACAAAGCCTCTAACCAAAACTAAAATAATATTTGGTTGGGACATGCCACTAACCATAGCCAAAACTAACATCTATGAGATAAGCAAAGTATGTAAAAACATCCATGATATGAAATGGACCCTTCTAGAATATGAAAGCTCATGACTATAATCCAACTGATTTGATCCAGAATTTGACCACTAAGCAGGAGGAGTAGAAGGGTAGGTTCTTGCATTACGTGGTAATACAATGCCCAATGATGGGTTAGTGGGTGAACGCTAGTATGTACTCAGGATAAGTATAAAATAATGCCAACCTTTAAAACCAAGTAAACCAACCATATGCATTCAAAACCTTATATATATATATATATATCCATGTTGGGAAAGGGAACTGGGTTTAGTATGCCATTTAAACCATTAACCTAGGAATGTGTAGCTTAACCGTCCTAGAACTACCCACTGGATATATGGGTCCAGTGTTACCCTTTAAATAAGCCTCGATATGTGTAGCCAAATGAACTAAAGATTCCATAAGAGTGGGGGATTCCTGAGTACCTTTTGCTCTCCGTGATATATATGTACAAGTGTTCTTAAGGGACTCCTATGAACCCTATAAGTAAAATATATGGTCACCATGACCAATCCTTATTTCGGCAAACATGAGTTTCCAGTGTCCATCTATTGGACTCATACCTTCATGGTTAGCTATCACACCCCTCCATTATTGCCTAACTAAAACCATTACCGCACAACCAAACTACCATTCCATTTATTATTAACCAAGGCTATCAGTAGTGGTATCATCATACTGACTATAGTTTGCAAGCAATGTCCTTAGATAACCTTTTATAGTAGAACGGATTCCCATGTACCTATCGATTAAGTTATTAAGTTGAATTAGGGGAATCCCATGTACCCCATAAGTGATCATTACTATTATTACTTAAGGGATTCCCTTGTACCCCATAAGGCATTCAATTAGACCAACCATAACCACCAAGACCTTACCATTTAACTATTCCAAACTATTTAAATCATTTAGGGTTCCATTACTAAGTTTTACTATGCATAGATCAATGAAAGTCCAACAATTTAACAAAAAACATTCTCACAAGAATTTTATCAAACATGTTGGGGCATCGTGGTTCCAAATCCAAAACCATATACCAGATAACTATTCCCATGAAAAAAATGCTCAAACCACCATAATAATATAAAAACCATAATTAAAAGACATGGGAAAACCATAACCAACCATTATAACCAAAACCCCCCAACATATAATTGAAAACCCAAAACCATAAAACATTTATGCCATAAAAACAATTCATAAATTATGCTTTTAGTTGGAACTAACAATGGGGGAGGAGTACCTTAGATTAAGAAGATGATGGTGAGAAATCACCCTTGTAAGCCCCAAATTGATCCTATTGATAAAACCCTAGCCTTCTTTAACCCAAGAGCCTTAGAGAGAATTTGACAGTGTTTTAAGAGAGTTTGAGTTATTGAAAATAGGTTAAATAATGCCCAAGGGTGTTATAATTCATGGGGCCTTAAGAGGTTATAAGGGTAAATGTCCAGATTACCCCCAACTTAAACTACTTAAAATTCCCACAAAATGGCATGACTACCACATACCAATTATACCCTACCATACGAGTGGTACCCACCACTCGTAACCTAGGCCTCCCTTTGGACCCCAACACAATCCAACATATGACCCCCCAAGCCTAAGCGTACCCAACCATACAATTAGTACCATGAAATCATACCCTAGGCAGAACTATGAGGGGTTGAACACTGTCCAACATATGAGTTGGACTATACAACTCGTACCCTATCCTCATAACTCATGGTAAGCCACTCATACTCAGATCCAAGTTAAGTTACCAAGTTTAAGATTAAGTGAAGGAAAACCTAAACTAATGACCCATCACCAACCATACGAATCATACCAACCTAGTCGTACCTATTTCAAAAAATCAACCACCCAATACTGGATAACATACGATTGGATCACTTGAATTGTATGATTTCTAGAAGCCAAAAACTAAGAAATTTTTCTAAGGGTAAAAATCTAGGGTGTTTCAAGTATAAATTGGGGTCTTATGATCTGAGTAGTAAGGTTATCTCAGGGTTAGTGATATGAATCTTGTATTTAGAAGTTAGAGTGAGGGTAAATTTTTAGTGAAAAAAGATATAGTTTTGTTTGCATGACCCTTAAGTGAGTGTTGGGGATAGTATGCTTTTATGTTGTTGGATAAGTTGCACCAAAGATTAGCAAACTTATGGTAGTCGGTAAAAGAGAGTGGTTAGTTACAATATTTTCATCTTTAGTTGAAATAAGAAATTAGCTTATGAGGACTAGATATGGTAGTAGTGAAATAAATCATAGGTTGTAGGTGGAAAGATTGGTCGGCTAATAATTTAGCATTTACTTTGGGATACTATAGAAAGAGGGGACTTACTGGTGTTTATAGAATCTTAAAGATAGTTGGGGTGTATGCAAGGGTAAGTAGATTTAATATAAGAAGGTGAATGTTCCATAGACCATAAGGGCTTAGGTAATAAGTTTAAGATCGACTATCCTTATTAGGTGGTTTTAATACACTAAGGGTCCCTTGATTTTTATCTAGAAGTTTTAAGTTAGTTTGGTATGTGAGAATACATGTAAGGAATATTAAGGTGTAGTAGTAATGTGGTGAGAAAGAATATGCCTTTGGGCTATAGTTAAGTCAAATAAGGAATTTAGGTGGATTTACCTATTAGGTGGACTAGTATATTATGCAGAATATTTTGTTAGTGGTACATGATTATTGATAGACACTAAGTTTGAACTTTAGATGTTAGTTATGGTGATAAGAATATCAGCTCGGGGATAGTGATGCAAGATTTATGGGAGTGAATTAGTAGGTTTTATGTAATATGTGAAAGAGATTAGGTTGATGACTTGTGAACTATTAGAGTTTGTAAATGTGATTTATGCATGAGGTTAAGTGTTGAAGTAGAAATGGTAGCTAAATCAATTAGATGGATAAGAGCCTTACTCGGTCTTGAGTTATGAGTGTCGTGTATGCCTAGATTATGTTCTTAAATTTCTTAGTATGGAAAAGTCTAGGGAGTTATTATATGGTGTTATATAGAGCTGAATTGATGGAGAAATAGACAGACAAAGTGAATCCTTGGTGTAGTTTTAAAAGTTTTATTACATTATGAGGTTATGATATTAAAGGTGTAATGGTTGTATTCGAAGGAGTTGAAAATGGTGTGTTAAGTGTTTAGAAGCATGGATGTCTATGACCATGAAAATATTTCTTATAAGGCAATGACCTTGGAGGTTGGAGGAAGTTATGATTAGTATCCCTGAAGGGTATTTCCTAGAAAGAATTTAGTGTTTTCATATTAAAGTTGTCAAGGGGAGTTTGTGTTCTTCTACATAGAGATAGACTCTACATTATGAGGAGTATTGTGCATATAGATTTAATAAAGAGAAAACTTTCAAGATTAAGATTGTGACCTTTGAGCTAAGGAAGATGATACAAATCATAAATTTCTCATAGTGGTGAGTTTTAAGGGTGAGTCATGATAAATCTATTCTTAATCTAGCAAATTCCTCCTATTTCGGTTTAAGAGGACATTATACCAACAACCCCCATATTTAAATGGAGTCTGTGCCTTAGTTTCTAGTTCTCTATACAACCTATGCCTAAGTTTTGGCCCTTTAATTATGATCTAGGCGTTTTTATGTGTAAAGTCATTCATGCTTATTGGATCATATCTTACGTCACAGACTTCACCTTGAGTAGTGTAATATATATATGATGTAATGTAATGCTATCACTCCTATTTATGAAGCTCGTACTTTATTCCCTCGATTACTCTCTCTATGTCAGGATGGTAGTGGTTATGGAAGTATAGTAATGTTAAAGATTAGAGAGTGGTTGATCTTTACTATAAAAGTTTTGTGTGGCTACTCAAACTAAGGTTATAAATAAAGCGGGAAGAGTGAGGTGAAACCTTTGTTATATGAAATAGTTAGGATGGGAAAATATGGTGAAAATCTTTTTGAAAGGTATTAAGGTTATTGGGTTTTTGGTGGGGAGATCCGTAAAGAGAGTGTAGTAAAGATAGGCTTGAATGTTGTGATTGATAGATACACAAAACATCGTGTTATGTGGCTAGTACTCTTAATAAGACATTATTTTGTTTGACTATAGTGATAGGATGGAGTAGTATTCTTGGATGGATGTAAGGTATAGAGCCCTGCAACTTAAGTTAGCACCTTTTAACTTCGGAGTAGACTAAGGTATAGAGCCCTGCAACTTAAGTTAGCACCTTTTAACTTCGGAGTAGACTTTAATATCAAGGCAATGTGTAGTTAGACTCAGGCTTTTATGATGATATGCCTTATGGGGAAATTGTAAGATTGAAATGTTGAAGTGTGGTATTTGTAGTTGAATTAATAGTTGAGAAGTATTATGATATTTAAGGTCTAGTAGTATAATACCCTCAAAACCTTCATCATTTTATTTTTGACCCTTCCGTGTTCAAAACATCAATTTTTGACTTAAATGGTGTTTGGCTATGTTAATAGGATCATCCGAGGGAGTTTCAAAATTTTTGGAAGAGGTTTGGGGTGATTTTTGAACATGGAGGCAGTAAGCCTCTGTGATATTAACGTGTCATGGAGGCTACTCTCTGTGATAAACAGCATAGCACAAAGGTTAGCCTCTATGATAGTAGTATTCCATGCCGAGGTATAAAATCTCATCCAGTTTTATTTTCTTACTTAGGGTGAGGGACTTTAGGTCTTTTACCCCTTGTACGATCTAAGTCTCGTTGTCTCATGATTCGGGCCTACATAATTTACTTGGTGATGCCATGAAGCCCTTTTCTTTTGATTTACATATGTGTTTTGTTGAGGGAGAATTTTTAATGTGAAGTTACATACCTTGTTCCATACTTCTAAGGCTTCACAAGATTCTTATCCATCATTCAAGGATGAATGATTCCATAGGGGAGATAATGTACTACCACATATTTTTGGGCTAGAAGTCAAACCGTTATTTCTACATGTATATACTCGAATCCAATTATATGTATACAAATATAAGTGTCATGATCATTTACCTAGTGTGTAAAGTGCTTTTGATGGGCAGAGTTTTCATATTAAACACTTAGAGTGAAGTGGAGTTAAGAACTTTTGATTTGACCAAATTTTGGAAATCGATTCTACAAGGATCAACTTTGAACATGTATAACTTCTGGAATATATGGAATTTTGGAGCTTAAGACCCATCAAATTATAGATAATTGTGTCCATCCTCTTTTCAACACATTCGATTTCTCCTTAATATGATAGGCAAGCAAAAAGTTATGATCATTTTCATGAAGAACCAGTGAGGGTTTGTGATTTCAGCGTGTCATGGAGAATAATCTCCACAATAAGCTCCGGTTTATAGTTCGCTTTAAATTTGGTAAGTTTTTGGTTTTGTTTATTTGGGATGAGGGGTATTGGGGTTTTTTCACCTATGAACATCCTTTAAACACTATATGAACCTATTTCTATCTATTTTCACAACACAAAAGTTATTATTTCACTCTCAAACTCAAAACCTGTTGGAACCCTTGGGGGTTGTACCACACAGTAAGGGACCAGGTCCCTTAGATTCAATCACAGGCAATCAAACAATAGAGTGCATGAGCTCTAAAGACCATACAGGAAGAGTAAACACACAAGATTTTTACGAGGAAACCCAGGAAGGGAAAACCTTGGCTTTCCCTCACAAGAACCAAAGAAATCCACCATAATAAACCTCTTGATTACAATTTAGATTTCAACCCACATCTAGGCTCCTTTCGCTAGTAGAAGCTCTACTACAAGATCATCTTGGTAACTCTACTGAGGACCCTCTATAGTGATTAACTTTAATCAGCCTCACACTTAGGAACCTCTACCTAAGCATTTCCCTCATCAAAATAAAAACACTACTCTTATAATAGAAGTAGTTCAATTTCAAATCATTATTCACTCAAGAATGCTCACTTACTCATTAAGCATACTACAAAGATAAGAACATGAACAATGCATAAGAAATCTTGAAATGGAGTTTTTGTTGACTCTCTTCACTCTTTAGAATTTGCAAAAATCATTTGATGAAGAGGCATCTTTTCCTTTTATAGTTGAGTGATGATTAGGATAAAAATCATTAGACCAGTTGTCCTAATCAGTACAAAATTGCACCTACAAGTTTGCTACACAAGAGGACAACACTGTGCAGACAACTCGTTCTAGTTGTACTTTATCTTGCACATCCAGGGACCTGGTCCCTTCCAGTTAGTTGCTCATAATCATAACTACATATAGCAATTTTTTCCTTTTTGATGATCATAAACTAACCATACAGTTTTGAGAATCAATGTACATTTATCATATTTAATCAGTGTGATTGCCATATAAAAATGAATACTCCCCCTATCATCGTGCTTCCTCCATAATCATGCAACACAGGGACTTGGTCCCTTATTTACATTTGCAGAAAAATCCTCTGATTTTTCCCCCATCATCATGAACCTTCATTTAGTATATTTTCACACATCCCCCTATCACCATGACTCCCTTCATTCATCTATTCAACATATCACATACTTTCCCTACTTCCCCCTATCAGCATGCCATTAAAATCTGCAACTCAAATTACTTGGTACCTGGTCCACCTAGTACTTGGTCCACCTAGTACCTGGTCCCTACTACATGAACTTAGTATTCCTCTTTTTGGCATTATTGAAAAGTGAGAATAGTAAACCAAGAGTAAATTAAGAACAAATTAGTTAACTTATGGCCACTAGGGCAACACTACCATGAAAAATAACTTTTCAATTTAAAGAGAACAAATGTAACACACAAAGCAAAGATTCATTCCTAAGGAAAAAGTCACAGGAATCAAGAAGGATTAATAGGTGAAGGACTGGAAAAATAATTTTGAAGAAATAGGGTCAGGTTGTTGTTGAGATGCCTTACCTCTCCATTCAGGCTAAGGACCTCATCAGTTAAGATTGGTACCCTCTTCTTTAGTTCAACATTCTCAGTTTTGAGCATTTCGGTGTCACATGGGCTTCTTTTGGAGAAATCTAAAATTGTATTTTAGAGCTTGCTTATTTCTTCATCCTTGGCAGCTAGGTTGAACTTTAGTTCCTTTATTTGCTTGCTGATATCCCTTTGATAAATGCTACCTAGTTTGACATATTAAGTCTTAACCAGTATTTTCATGTCAACCATTTGAACCATAGATCCTTGGGCTCCATAATCACAGACAATGCCATAATGATTAAGTACTTTGTTCAGCCAAAATCCATAAGGCATGACATGATTTCCATTTTTTCCAAGAACCAATTTGTGAATATATTCTATTATTAATGTAGGTAGATTAATGAACTCAAGGCAACTATGGCATTCCATCACATATAAGTTAGTGGCTGAGGCAATGTTTTTCTTTCGTGACCTAGGTAGAATTACGTTGATCACAAAGTCCAAAATCAATTGAAACTCACACTTGAATGAGTTACTATTCATTGTAGCCAAAGATTTCCCTTTGACCTTGGATTCATTTACTAAGAACTCTATTGAAGGCAGCTGCTTGGAGACAGTTCTCACACTATATATAGGAACTTCCAAAATTCTTCCTAGTGTTTACTCATTCAACTTTATTTCCTTCCCTTGGACCTGTGCAGTCAGACTCATCCCATCTTCTGAGAATTCCAAAGTGAAATAGAATTCTCTAAATATCTCATCAAAAATAGTGGGAATAGGTCCTTCCATGAGATGGATCCAACTTTGATGTTTAAAACCAGCTCCACTAATTCCACCATACCAGGTTCTGTTAGCATATTTAAATCAAAAATCCTTCCAGTTAACACCTTTTGATTCTTCAAGAAGCTGTTTCTAACTTCCTTAGATATAACCTTACTTTTTTACCATTCTTTCTTCTAGTATAAGTGATCACAGATTCCCTTTCAGCTACTTTTCTCTTCGTGAGACCAGGTCCCTCAAGAGTCAGTTGCTTCTTAGTAAAACTTCTAGACCATTTTTTAGAAATATTTGGTATTTTACCAACATCGGTTTTCTTGTGATCAACTAAACTCTTTCTTGGGCTATTTGAATATAAGATGAGATTTTCAGCAACCTAGCCATCACAACATCATCAGGACAGTTTTGAAGATTCAGGGATGATTCTTGATTGACAGTTTGAGTTATGAAGGCGTTAAGCTTTGGAAGTGAAGGAGAAAAAGGTTGTTTTTAGAAAGGTTTGGAAAGGGATTTTTCATAATGCTAAGCTTATAATTCTTTGAAAGACAAGAGACCGGGAGAGATGAAGCCATCAAGAAAGTCTTTTTCTTACAAGGGTTGTTTGGAAATTAGATTTTCCCTTTTTGATATGAGAAAGAGTGGGTTCAGCAATATTTAAGGAATAATAAGTATGGGGAAGGGTTTTCATAGGGAACAAGTATGATTAATATCAGATTTGAGGTGACTAACCTTCCTTTTTTGAATAGGACAACTTTGTTCTGACATAAGGACAGGGAGGACGCGGCTTTTTCTCAACAGAACAAACAAAATTTGCACATATAAGATACTAACGTAAGATATAGGACCAGGTACCTCTCTAGTTTGAGTGAATCCCCAACTTTGTGCTTGTCATATCTGTCCACTTCCAAAGTTGCTCCCATAGGTGTATACTTGCAAGGGTATGGTACTAATTAGACCAACATGTACCTAGTTTACCAAGGATACCTGCCTCCTAAACATAGCTAATTTTGTGAAGAAACACTAATTCACTTAATAGTAGGTTAGACTTATTAGATTAATTCCAGCATCAGCTTGTTAAATTCATTACACTACATGATACCAACACTATTTCTAAGAATAGGTATGAGAATCAGATCCTAAACTTCAAATTCTAAGTTAACATCACTATCATCTGCACCTTTCAGCCTTCCACCGTCACCATGAATAAGTTCTTCTATTTCTAAGACTTTACTGCCAATAGGGATCAATAGCTTTTCTGACTGATCAGGAGCTCCACGCACTTCTTACTTTGAGAATTTCAAATTTGTTTTGCCAAGGACCAGGTCCTTTAAAATCAACTATTTTAATATGTGACACTTCCATTTAAAGTGTCCTGAGAGAGAGGTCAGTCAGATCTTCCAGAGTTAAACTTTGAGAACTTATCAATGAACTATTTTTTACTACAATCCCCTTTCTCATTCCTAGATCCATGATCACAACTTGAATTTGGGAACCCACTTGAGTTTGAGTTCCCAATAAGAGGACAATGGTGTGATCAAACCCCTTTTGGCCCATCTTGGTAGAGAGTTTCTTCTCATAATTTTCTACTACTTTAAACCCAAAGAGTGTTTATTCCTTTTCTGAATATACATGGAACCATTCATTTTAGGTCTTATCCAACTCAGATAATTTTCCTTTATGTGCCCGTGTCTTCCACAATGAGTATATAGAGGCTTGTGGACCTTTTTCTTAGCATCATGAGCAACCTTGATTTGAGACCCGCAAAGTTATATTCCTTCTTGATAACCAAGACCCTTCCCATTATGAGCACCTTGGCTAGTTATGTTAAAAAGGATCTGAGAGGATGTAGTCCATTGTAGGGATTTTTTAAGTTCTTCCTTCAGATGGACCATGTCCCCTTCCAATTCCTCATTCTTATGGAGTGCAGACATAGAGTGATTTTGGGAATCCTTCAATTTTTATTCAAGCACTACCTGATACTTTGATGCTTCTTTCTTCCCTTTACTCTCAAAAGCATATACTTTCTCTAGTTGACTCACCAAGTTTAGATTTTCAAATTTGAGCTTAGCAACCTTTTGATCATTTTCATATATCTGGAGAGTCAAAGCTATCAATTCTAGCTATTGGCATTCTAGTTTTTCTTCCAGTGCATGTTTCACATTTGTCATTTCACACATGGAATTAATTAATACACTGGCAAGCCTTTTTATTTTTCTAGCGGAATAATTCCCTAAGTTTTCTTTAATGTCAAAAAGTGTTTCTTATTTTCTTCTTCATCTTCTGTGTTTTCCATAAAAGGAAATAAGGAATCAAAGGTCACTTGATCATCCTCCACCACCAGCATAGAAAGATCTCCCTACTTCCCATCTTACTCAGATTCACTAGAGGAGTCTCCCCACATTGCTAGAGCCTGCCTTACTTTATAATAAGCTAGAGCCTTTTGGTTTAATTTTACAGGGACCTGGTCCATGTTCTTTCCTTTGTTGCCACTAGTCTTGTGATATTCCTAAAAGAACGATTTGGGCATTGGACAATCCATAACTGTAATAACCCAAACTTTCTTTAAGTCAAATATAGTCTCCAAAAGAGTTAGTGATGACTTCCTAAATAATTGATGTTTAAATCAGATTGAATTTCCCCAATTTTGACTTTTTATCATGTAAGAATTTGAACTAGCTTTCCAATGATATCAATTTTATCCAAATCTGGTATCGGAGTAAAAGGTTGTGGACGTTTTACAGAGAACTGTCAAAACTGCCCAGAACCAACGATTAGGACAACGGACCATCAAGATAGCGATGGACCGTCGCCATAGCTATTGCGACTAAGGCATTGAACCTGACTTCTGGTCAAGTGCGACGGTTAAGATCGACGGACCATCAAGCCAGTGATGGACCACCACTCAAACTGTTGTAGATGAGGTAGAAAGTTTAGATTGTGTCCAAGTGCGATGGTCAGGACCGACGGACCGTCGAGCTAGCGACGGATCATCTCCCAAACTGTTGCCACTTCCAATCAGCGATTTTAAGCCATTTTAAAAAGGGTATTTGGGTCTTTTTCCACCCATTTTAACCTCTAATTATTCCAGGCCAGAGCTCATAACTTCATTATTCATCTACAAGACACAATTAGGGTTTCTCTAAAAGATCAATCCCCAAGAATAAGATCCCAACCCTTCTTCAAGAAACTAAGAGATTCAAGTTCTTCAAATCCAAGAACTTCAAGGAACTTCCATCTAAGGTATTTAAGTGTTGATTCATGGGTTCCTTTCACCCATGAATCTTAAGAAACCCCTTTCAAAAATATAAATGTTGGATTTCGTGTTATGAATTGAATCATATCCATGTTTATGTTATTTTATGATTACCAAGTTGAAATCTTTAATACATATATTGAAATTATGTTAGCATGTGGTTGAAATTATTGTATTTGAAGTGAAAAATATTGTCATGATGTATTATTTTAATGTTCATGCCTAAGCCTTAAGTTATGCATGCAAGGTGTTTGCTAAAATGCCTAAGAGTAAGAATTATGCTTTATGACTCAATTATGACCAAATTGATGAATCCATGCTTTACCATTATGTTCACAATGACCTCTATGTTATTGTTATGCATTGTAATGGTTTGGTGGAATGCTCATGAGATTAGACTTTTGAAATTATGACATGTTTATATGTATTCCTATTCAAGTGTAAGCGTATGACAGACAAATACTTCATGAAAATCCCCAACGTTTGTACTATAAATTGTTGACTATGGTCATGTGTTCAAGAAGGGTCGTGTCTTGTCAGTTTCATGCTATCGAGTCCGGAAGGTACTTGTACACGATAATTTAGCTGTGTCTCTAAAGTCAGTGTCCGTTTATAATAATCTCAGTCACTCCATGATCAGTAGTATTCTCAGCGAGTTTTAGAACTCAGTAGAATTCAGTCAGTTACATGACTCAGAAAAACTCAGTAATCTCATACACTCAGTCAGTTAAGAAAATTCAGTAACATTCCGTCAGTCCACAAAACTCAGCGAACTCAGTCCAGTTCATCTCAATATAATTAGTTCAGTGTCTATTCAGTTGGGAGTAGGATTCAGCACCAAGTGAACCTAAGAATGAGGGCACACACCGGCCGTTGAGGGTGTGACGCTTAAAAGCAATCCTTGTATTCCAGAACTATGTAGCCAGCATAGGTTGAGACATCAACACAAACAGTTGAGGGTTGGTGAGGTGGATTAACACTACAAGTTGAAGGTCCTACCATTTTCCTTTGGGGACACTGCTAGATGAGGGTCACTCACAGCTTGTCCTTACCAGTGGTGCGGTATTAACACCCTTCTAATTGGGGTTACAGATTGGACTCCAACTCTATATAGAAAAGAGGCATATCGGTTAGATGACTACTTCTCATAGTCTCAGTTTTAGTCTCAATAAAAGAACTCAGATAGTTCTTCAGATTTAGGACTATCAGATACAGTCGAAACTCAGCTAGTTCTATTAGAATTAGGACTGTCAGACACAGTCACTCAGTTAATAGTATATCAGTTATATAAAACTCATATTATTGGTATTCAAAATCAGTAGTTAGTATTATCACAATCTCATTTACAGTTACGTATTAATGCATGTATTCTCACGTTTATGTTATTAAGTCAATTAGTATTGTTCATGCATATGATCCCCATGTATTCAGCCTACCTTACTTTGCATACCAGCACATTCAGATGTACTGACACATACTTTTCTTATGTGCTCTGGTGTTTTATACCATAGGTTAGGACGCTTAAGTTCCTGATCGCACTTAGATTTAGATTCAGATAGTAGCAGTATTTTGCAGTGAGTCCTCATCATTCGAGGATCGCATGATTATTTTATTATTTCAAATTTAGTAGATGGAGTTAGTTAGGGTTATCCCATCAACTCCTTATTCAAACAGTTCAGTCAGTTAGAGGCTTTCAGACTAGATATTTACAGATAGTATCTTTCAATTTTGGGTATTTCTATGCCCTGTTCAGATATTATTTTACTCAGAAGTTATTTAGCTTTTGAACCTTACGGCCTTGCAGTCTATATTCTGCATCTTTACAGTATATATATATATATATTATGCAGTGCTCAGGTACAAATATCAGTCATAGGTTAGTTTATGGTTCTTGGGGGTCATGAGCACCGTCTAGTATTTTGGATACTAGATTCGGGTCATTAAAATAACGAAGTGCTCATGACTTCCACATTCGAGAAAAACTTTCATAGTGGCTCTTTTTCTATAGCTTCTTCATCTTTTATGGAATTGACCATTTTTCCTCATAGCTTTAATAATTCTTTTTTCCAAGTAAGAAACATCAGTGTCACCTTTATTTGGATCATAATTTGAAGCCTTCAATGCAAGGGATTTTTCTCTTCTAACTTCCTTCTTCTCTAGCTTTTGTTGTTTTTTGTACTCATGGGTTTTTAGATTTCCTATTAGTTCATCCCTAGTGAGGGTCTTCAATTTTTTAGCTTCTGTTATAGTATCCACTTTGCTTTCCCAGGATATAGGAAGAACACCAAGAATATTTCTTACTTTCTTATACACTGGAGTCACCTCTACTAAGCAATGAAGCTCATTTGTGATTAAGGTGAATCTTGTATGCATTTCTTAGATAGTTTCTTCTTCTTTCATGGTGAAGGTTTCATACTGAGTAGTCAGCATGTCTACTTTTGAATCCTTCGCATCATTAGTACCTTCATGTGTAGTCCTCAAGAAATCCTAGATTTTTTTGGCATTTTCACGAGTTGAGATCCTATATATTCATCAGGCCCTATTTCACAGGCTAATAGTTTCTTGGCCTTGTAGTTTTTCTCAATCTTTCTTCTATCTTCTTCATTGAATTCCCTCCTATTTTTGATAACCATTTTTTGTAACATCTCATTTGATTTCTTTTACAGGGACATGATGTCCATAAAGGATTATGTCCATCAGTTCACTATCTTCATCCATAATAAAGTCAAACATCCTTATTCTCCACCACCCATAGTACTGTCCATTAAATCTACGTAGTCTAGTGGTAGATTGCCTTTCTTTCAGGTTTGATGGATCAACCATGATAACCAAAACACTCTAGGTATGAATCTTTTAGAGTGACCTGCCTCTGATACCAATTGTTAGAACCCTTGGGGGTTGCATCACATAGTGAGGGACCAGGTCCCTCAGAGTCAATCATAAGCAATAAAATAATAAAGTGAAGAAGAACTAAAGATAGTATATGAAAAGTAAAAAAATAAGATTTTTACATGGAAATCCAGGATGGGAAAAACCATGGCTTGCCCTCACAAGCACCAACGAAATCCACTATAATCAACCTTCTAATTATATTCTAGATTTTAACCTACATCTAGGCTCCTTTAGCTAGTAGCAACTCTACTACAAGCTCATCTTAGAAACTCTAGCAAGGACCCTCTACGTTAACTCTAATCTGCCACACCAATTATTTGTTAACACTCAACTTATATGTCAATTTGAGTGCAATGAGGTCGTTGTCAATATATTTACCCAACTAAGAGTCGGGGTCGAATCCACAAGGAATAATGTGAGTGGGAATTGAGTAAGTATAAAATAAAAGTTGGTTGCTAAGTTCAAATCTATGGTACAAGATGGTTTAGGGCTTTTAATGTTTTCTAATGTGAAAGTAATTCTTGGGATTCTAAGGGACTAATGAGAAACTAAGAAAAATTATAGTTTAATTATTAGACATGGATCTCGGGATTATGCTATTCTAGGGGAAAGTTATGCATAGGTATGTGATTATTTGCTGCAAATCCTAATTATTGATGATGTGGTAGGTTAGGTTTGAAGTCTTTGAAGCTAGTTCTTCGATAAAACCATAAAGATGTCACACATTGACCCTTTTGAGTGCCTAACGAGTGTTTCAATTAAAGCCATCAAATACCTCAATAAGGCACCCCTATTTCTAGGATGGTACCAAGGGATAGTAAACCTCATATTCACACTTAAGTCTAAGATGGTGAAAAGTAGAAAACTATGCCCATAATTGTCTACTATTGCATTGGTTCCCACATCCCTCTTACAAGGATGATATGGGTTTCAAGGAATTAGCTGTCCAACGATACCAATTTTGTCTAAATTCGATATCGGAGTAAGAAGTTATGGAAATTTTACTAAGAACTGTCAGAACTACCCAGAAGCGACGGTCAAGCCGATGGACCGTCGAGCTAGCGACGGACCATCGCCCAAGCCATTACGACTAAGGTAGTGAACCCGACTTCTGGTCAAGTGCGACAGTCAGGACCGACGGACCATCAAGCCAGTGACGGACCATTGCCCAAACCATAAAAAATAAGGTAGAAAGTTTAGGTTCTGGCCAAGTGCGATGGTCATGACAGACGAACAGTCGAGCCAGCGACGGACCGTCGTCCATACCGTTGCCACTTCCGATCAGTAATTTTAAGTCATTTTAAAAAGGTATTTTGGTATTTTTCCATCCTTTTTAACCCTAAATTATTCCAGGCCAAAGCTCATAACTTTATTATTCATCTACAACACCAAATTAGTGTTTCTCTCAAAGATCAATCCCCAAGAATAAGATCCCAACCCTTCTTCAAGAAACTAAGGGATTCAAGTTCTTCAAGTCCAAGAACTTAAAGGAACTTCCATCTAAGGTATGTAAAGTGTTGATTCATGGGTTCCTGTCACCCATGAAGCTCAAGAAACCCCCTTCAAAAATATAAATTTTGGATTTCGTGTTACGAATTAAATCATATCCATATTTTTGTTGTTGTATGATTACCAAGTTGAAATATTTAATACATATAATGAAATTATGTTAGCATGTGGTTGAAATTCTTTTGTTTGAAGTGAAAAATATAGCCATGATGTTTTATCTTAATGTTCATTCCTAAGCCTCAAGTTATGCATGTAAGGTGTTTGCTCAAATGCCTAAGAGAATAATAACTATGCTTTATGACTCAATTGTGACCAAAATTGATGAATCCATGCTTTACCCTTATGTTCATAATGACCTTTATATTATTGTTGTGTGTTGTAATAGTTTAGTGGAATGCTCATGAGATTAAACTTATGAAATTATGACATGTTTATATGTATTCCTATTCATGTGTAAGCGTATAACACACAAATACTTCATGAAAATCCCCAACGTTTGAACTAAAAATTATTGACTATGTTTGTGTGTTCAAGAAGTGTCATGTCTTGTCAATTTCATGCTATCGAGTCCTGGGGGTACTTGTACCCGACAATTTAGCTGTGTGCCTAAAGCCTTTGTCCGTTTCATGATAATCTCAGTCACGCCATGATTTGTAGTATTCTCAGTGAGTTTCAAAACTCAATAGAATTCAATCAGTTACATGACTCAGGAAAACTCAGTAATCTCATGAACTCAGTCAGTTAACAGAATTCAATAACAAAGTGCTCATGACTTCCACATTTGAGACAAATTTTCATAGTGGCTCATTTTCTGCAGCAGCTTCAACTTTTGTGAAACTGACCATTTTTCCTCTAGCTTTAATAATTCTTTTTACCAAATAGGCAACATTAGTGCCATCTTTATTTGGATCATAATTTGAAGCCTTCAATGCCAGGGATTTTTATCATCTAACTTCCTTCTTCTCTAGCTCTTGTTGTCTTTTGGACTCATGGGTTTTAGATTTCCTATTAATTCATCCATAGTGAGGGTCTTCAAGTTTCTAGCTTCAGTTATAGAAACTACTTTGCTATCCCAGGGTATAGGAAGAACACCAAGAATCTTTCTTACTTGCTTATACACTGGAATCACCTCTCCGAAGAAATAAAGCTCATTTGTGATTGAGGTGAATCTTGTATGCATTTATTGGGTAGTTTCCTCTTCTTTCATTAGTACTTTTATGTGCAGTACTCAAGCAATCCCAAATTTTTTTGGCATTTTCATGAGCTGAGATCCTATATATTCATCAGGCCTTATTTCACAGACTAATAGTTTCTCAGCCTTGTAGTTTTTTTCAATCTTCCTTCTATCTTCTTCATTGAATTCCCTCCCACTTTTGATAACTATTTTTGTAATATCTCATTTGACTTCTTTTATAGGGAATAAGGTCCATCAAGGATTATGTCCATCAGTTCACTATCTTCAGCCATAATTAAGTCAAACATCCTTGATATCCTCTGCCCAAAGTACTGTCCATTAAATATAGGTAGTCTAGTGGTAGATTGCCTTCCTTTCAGGTTTGATGGAGCATCCATGATAACCAAAACACTCTAGGTGTGAATCTTTTAAAGTGACCTACCTCCGATACCAATTATTGGAACCCTTAGGGGTTGCACCACACAGTGAGGGACCAGGTCCCTCAGAGTCAATCACAGGCAATCAAATAATAAAGTGTAGGAGAACTAAAGATAGTATAGGAAGAGTAAAAACACAAGATTTTTACATGGAAACCCAGGATGGGAAAAACCATGGCTTGCCCTCACAAGCACCAACGAAATCCATTATAATCAACCTCTTAAATATAGTCTATATTTTAGCCTACATTTAGGCTCCTTTAGCTAGTAGCAACTCTACTACAAGCTCATCTTGGTAACTCTACCAAGAACCTTCTATGTTGATTAAATCTAATCAGCCACACCAATTACTTGATAATGCTCAACTTCTTCTTCAATTTGAGTACAAGAAGGTCATTGTCAATATATTTACCCACCTAAGAGTCGGGGTCAAATCCACAAGGAATAATGTGAGTGGCAATTGAGTTAGTTCAAAATAAAGGTTGCTTGATATGTTCAAATCTATAGTACAAGATGGTTTGGGGTTTTCAATGTTTTCTAAGGTGAAAGTAATTCTTGGGATTCTAAGGGACTAATGAGAGACTAAGAATAATTAGAGTGTAATTAATTAGACATGGATCTTAGGATTACACTATCCTAGGGGCAAGTTATGCATGGGTATGTGATGATTTACTGCAAATCCTAATTATTGCTGACGCGGTAGGCTAGGTTTAAAGTCCTTGAGGCTGGTTCTTCAATAACCCCAAAGTTGTCACTCATTGACTCTTTTGAGTACCTAACAAGTGTGTCAATTAAAGCCACCCAATACCTCAATTAGGCACCCCTATTTCTAGTTTGGTACCAAGATATAGTCAACCTCATATTCACACTTATGTCTAAGATGGTGAAAATTAGCAAACTATGCCCATCATTGTCTACTATTGCATTGGTTCCCACATCACTCTTTAAAGGATGATATGGGTTTCAAAGAATTAGCTTTCTAATGATACCAATTTTGTCTAAATCTGGTATCAGAGTAAAAAGTTATGGACATTTTATAGAGAACTGTCAGAACTACCCAGAAGCGATGGTTAGGCCGATGGACCATTGAGCTAGCGATAGACCGTCACCCAAGCCATCGTAACTAAAACAATAACACGACTTTTGGTCAAGTGCGATGGTCAAGACCGACGGACAGTCGAGCCAGCAAAGGACTGTCTCCCAAACCATCACAGATGAGGCATAAAGTTTAGGTTCTGGCCAAGTGCGACGGTCAGGATCGATAGACCGTCGCCCAAACCATCACCACTTCCGATCAGCAATTTTAAGCCATTTTAAAAAGGGTATTTGGGTCTTTTTCCACCCTTTTTAACCCCTAATTATTCCAATTCAGAGCTCATAATTTCATTATTCATCTACAACATCAAATTAGGGTTTCTCTCAAAGATAAATCCCCAGAAATAAGATCCGAATCCTTCTTCAATAAACTTAGAGATTCAAGATCTTCAAGTCCAAGAACTTAAAGGAACTTCCATCTAAGGTATATAAAGTGTTGATTCATGGGTTCCATTTATCCATAAAGCTCAAGAAACCCCTTTCAAAAATATAAATGTTGGATTTCGTGTTATGAATTGAATCATATCCATGTTTATGTTGTTGTATGATTACCAAGTTGAAATCTTTAATACATATAATAAAATTATGTTAGCATGTGGTTGAAATTGTTTTATTTGAAGTGAAAAATATTGCCATGATGTATTATTTTAATGTTCATGCCTAAGCCTCAAGTTATGCATGCAAGGTGTTTGCTAAAATGCCTAAGAGTAAGAATTATGCTTTATGACTCAATTATGACCAAATTGATGAATCCATGCTTTACCATTATGTTCACAATGACCTCTATGTTATTGTTATGCATTGTAATGGTTTGGTGGAATGCTCATGAGATTAGACTTACGAAATTATGACATGTTTATATGTATTCCTATTCAAGTGTAAGCGTATGACAGACAAATACTTCATGAAAATCCCCAACGTTTGTACTATAAATTGTTGACTATGGTCATGTGTTCAAGAAGGGTCGTGTCTTGTCAGTTTCATGCTATCGAGTCCTGAAGGTACTTGTACCCAATAATTTAGTTATGTGCCTAGAGCTAGTGTTAGTTTCATGATAATCTCAGTCACACCATGATCAGTAGTATTCCCAGTGAGTTTCAGAACTTAGTACAATTCTGTCGGTTACATGACTCAGGAAAACACAGTAATCTCATGAACTCAGTCAGTTTATAGAATTCAATAACATTACGTCAGTCCTTAAAACTCTACAAACTCAATCCAGTTCATCTCAGTATAATTACTTTAGTGTCTATTCAGTTGGAAGTAGGATTCAGCACCGAGTGAACCTAAGGATGGGGGAACACACCGACCGTTGAAAGTGTGACCCTTAGAAGTAATTCTTGCATTCCAGAACTATGTAGCCAGCATAGGCTGAGACATCAACATAGACATTTGAGGGTTGTTGAGGTCGATTCTCCCACCGTTCTCCTTTGGGGACACCGCCAGTTGAGGGTCACTCACAGCTTGTCCTTACCAGTGGCGCGGTATTGACACCCTTCCAATTGGGGTTAAAGATTGGACCCCAGCTCTATAAATAAAAGGGGCATGTCGGTTAGATGACTACATCCCACAGTCTCAGTCTTAGTCTAAGTAAAAGAACTCAAATAGTTCTTCGGATTTAGGACTGTCAGATACAATCGAAACTCAGCTAGTTCCATCAGAATTAGGACTGTCAGACATAGTCACTCAGTTAACAGTATATCAGTTATACGTAACTCATGTTATCAGTATTCAAACTCAGTAGTCAGTATTATCACAATCTCTTTTATAGTTACGTATTCATGCATGTATTCTCACATTTATGCTATTCAGTCAGTTAGTATTGTTCATGCTTATGAACCCCATGCATTCTACTTTTGAATCCTACGCATTATTAGTACCTTCATGTGCAGTCCTCAAGCAATCCCAGATTTTTTGGCTTTTTCACGAGCTGAGATCCTATATATTCATCAGGCCCTAGTTTTTCTCAATCATCCTTCTGTCTTTTTCATTGAATTCCCTCCTACTTTTGATAACCATTTTTGTAACATCTGATTTGACTTCTTTTACAGGAACATGAGGCCTATTAATGATTATCTCCATCAGTTCACTATCTTCAGCCATAATGAAGTCAAACATCCTTGCCTTTCTTCACTCTTTAGAATTTGCAAAAACCATTTGATGAAGAGGCATCTCTTTTCTTTTTTAGCTGGGTGATGATTAGGGTTGAAAGATCATTGGAAAAACTGTCCTAATAAGTGCAAAATAACACCTTTAAGTTCGTTACAAGAAGACAAAACTGTGCAGAAAATGTGTGCTAGCTGTACAGTAACTTACACATCCAGCGACCTATTCCCTTGCAGTTAGCTTCTCATCATCAAAACTACATTTAGCAAACAGTCACGACCCGATTCCTCAAGTCATGATGGCGCCTAACATAACCCACCAGTAGTCAAGCCAACCCATAGTCCAGAATAGCTAGAAACAGACTACTCAATAATATAAGGAAAAGAATACGAAATATATGGATTAAAAATCAATACATAGAAGAATCCCAAAACTTGGTGGTATCAGTACAAGTGTTTCTAATATCATAGAAGTACAAAAGTGATTATCAAGAATTATACAACGATACAACTTGTCTCTGAATACAACTTAGAGACTAGTCTAATACATAAGAGAGAGATAGTAATACTCCAAATGTTAGGAGCTCACTCTAAGTCTCTGAACCAGGGCTGCTCTGCACGATGCACAAATTAATGACGATAACCTGTACTATGATCTGCAGGATGCAGAAGTGTAGTATGAGTACCCAATAAATGGGACTGAGTAGGCAAATGCCAACTGAGCTCCAAAGATAAAGCAGATATACACAGCATATAAACAGAATGGAAACTACACCCAAGAGTCCATAAATCATATAATAAGTCAATGAGAATAATAAGGGAATACAATCATATTTATATCCAAGTGTCTAATGTAATAAGACTAAGGAAGTATCAAGGTGAACTATCTTATTCCAGCTACATTCAACATATGTCAATGCTATACCATATATCCCATGTCAATATATGAATAAAGAGCAAAAGAAAGATATATAGTAATATACAAGGCAAAGTAAAGACTATATAAAATTAACAATCAAGGAAGGGATATACGGCAGTACCATAGCTTCATATAGCTAGATATTTTTATATAGATATATATACATACAAAAATGAGGTCATCTCAAGCGTAACCTATATCATTATATTTTTATTTAAGACCTCATTATAACACATATTGGTATTTAAATACTATCATACATGGGGTTTCTAGTCCACATGGCTATACATGAAATAATCGTGCATAATAATGCAATCATAAGATAGGAAAGGCCGAAGATGTACCTCAAATCCTGATGCCAGATCAATGACCAATCTGTTATAAGCTAGCCATAATAATGATTATAACAATGATAATAACAATATCAAAAATAGCATAAATAACTGGCTACTCCGGACAACCAAATACTAGCCGAGACTATGTGTACACCCACCGCCCCAGACTCGAAAGGCTTAATCAACATACAATAACACAAGGCACATTCTTTACCCATATCTATGCAACCGTCCTATACTGGCTGATTGACATAAGTCCATACTGATGATAGGTGATGTGCATGCAAGAATGAATGCAAAGTACATAATCAATATCACATCTTATCATACCTATCCTCATCAGGACTATCATCATCAGAATTAACCTTCGGCCTTATTGGGTATCAACATAGCATGAATAGATCCTCTAGCCTTGTCAGATATCAACATCATCACACTAGTATCCTCCTGCCTTGTCGGGTATCAATATCATCACAATAGTATCTTCTGGCCTTGCCAGGTATTAATAGAATCACAATAGTATCCTCCGGCCTTGCCGGGTACCAATAGAATCATAATTACCATTACCGAATAAGATACACTGAAATACTCATAATCGTGGATATATCACCATAGAATATTTATTTAGTCAATTCTTCTCAACTACTTGTTATTAGTTAGCCAACACTTATTATTATAAAATCACTAGTTCACTAGTCAACACATAACCTCTAGTTATCAGCCTAAACCTTTCTTAACATAATCCTGATCCACGGGATAACAACTAACCACTATTTATTTACTAGTCAACATCAAACATCTAGGCAAGGTTCATCATTAGATCAAAACCGTTATTTATCCTTCACTTATTATTATCAACAAATCACCCTACATCCGTTAATCATTACTAGAAAACACATTACTACTTTTCACCTAACCATCTTTTATTAACTGACACCATTCATTAACTAACCATCACTAGCTACCATGTTTCTGTAAAGCAAGATTCATTAACTAATACATTAGCTTCTTAGCCATCAAGTGCTATAGTCCCCTAATAGACAACTAGTTACCACATAGCTTAACCATCTAACAAGAAGAGCAGTCATAAGATCATATTTCAGCTTATAATCACATCAATTATAATGGTAAATAATTATGAATGTACCAAATCTATGCATGTTATCACCAGTATTCAATTAGGTGGATAATAAGTATCATATCGCATCTTCCTCTATCCCATACTGGAGAGATGAGTATACAATCATACACATACTTATATTCATAAACTGTAATCACATTATTTATAATGACAAAAACTTCTCGGCTATTGCATCAATTTCATAACACGGCCCTTAGACCATTAATTTATCCGGAATAATCACAACATCATAATCACGGCCTTAGGCCCATTCACATATTTGGGACTCATATCAATAACCATATTTATAAGTCGTAGCATACCTCTAATCATCTCATATAAGAGGCATCTCACATATAGGAGGCATAATATTAATAAATATGTTATTATCTCTCACACAAGAGTCATCTCACATCTAGGAGGCATAATATACATAGACATGTAATTGTCTATAGGATATCATGTATCAATAGGTCATACATTAATACAATGAGGAATATCGCTTCTCTAGGCCAATTTACACATCCAAAAGGATTATTGTCTCTATAGGTCCAATAATTATGACTAAAGAAAATAGCATCTCTATAGGCCAATCATCGAGTCTAAGAGGAAATAGAATCTATATAGGCCACATAATTATCTAGGATAAATATCATCTCTAAACGCCCAATATCACTTTCACAAGTACTATCAATAACCATAACTCAAAAGCCACAATCCAGAAACATCAATACAAGTTACTAAGTTATGAAGTAATCTTATTCTAAGGTTTACTAGCCTCATCTATGTCTAACATACGCAACTAAGTCCACAAGACTTAACTTAATCTTAGGCCTAAGTGGGCTGAACGATCCCATTTCAAATCCATAATTTCCATAATTAGGCGTACTATGCCCCAAACTAGGCTAAGGTATCTAGTTATTCTTCTAGATGTCAAGCAAGCCATATTCAAGCCTAAGATAGTAACTTCGACTAGAAATAAGGGTACTCAAGTAGACTCTACCAAACTTACGGTTCCAAAACTATCACACTAGCTTAATAAGGCTAATTATACAAATCATGCTTCAAATGCTAAGACCATATTCCAAGCATAGTATTATATCATATCATATCTATGCTACAAATTACCCAAACTAGAGAGAAGGTGATAAGATTCAACAAGGGTAGTAAGTAATTCAACCTGTGGGTCCAAATCCCCGTCTAATCCCCAAACTTATATTTATATTCAACACTAAGTTATTCTATCTAATAACAATCTTAACATTCACATTCACATGCAATATATATCATACATCATCCATGAAGAAGAGTAGACAGAAGCCAACCTCAAAGTCAAACCAAAAAATCCCAAATCATGCACCATACGCTCGTCTTCACTTTACAATTTTCAAAATACCATCATACTAACAAAACCATGGTCTACTCTTCAACACGACTCTAAAGATACCCATATTGCACTATTATGCTTTGAGTCCAAAAATGACACCAAAACCTCAAGTGGGTCCCACATACAAAAAATGAGTTTTTGAGACCAACCCAATGGTCACACATGAACAAAGAATCATAACCCTCAAAGAATGGGTGAAAACTAAGCAAACATTGGGCTAAAAATCAAGCCCTAAGCTAAATTGGGGTTTTGGGTCCAAACTATGAAATCCAAGCATGAATGGAAGGAATTCTTACCTTAATATTAAAGATAATCATGATACAAGATGATAATTAAGCTCCCAAGTCACCCCCTTGACCAATTTTGAGTTATTACACTCATTTTAGGGCTTCTAGGTCTAAATGGTGAAGGGGAAATGGTCCAAACACATCTTGGGACCTTTATATAGCCCCTACAGGTACTCAAGTTCCACTAACATGGTCGTACGGGCTACGATCGCTCTCTCATGATTGCACAATCTTAGCCGTGATCGCGGTTACACCAGATAACAACAAACTCATTTTTGAGTTTCTGACCCTCCAAACTCATCCGTAATCCAATAGTGAATTTTGAGTGTAAACAACATTTAAAATCCATTGGAATCATAAAAACTTTAATTGGATATCATTTATGTCGAAAAGTGGGGCCCATTCCTAAACTTTCATTATTTTTAATAAATTTCGCTCAATAGCCCAAAATAAGTTCAGGAGCCTTGAGACCTGAACCAAGGGTCTCCCTATACTAAAATTAATATTTTGGATATGATGGCAAAGTCGAATTTGCAATCTGAGGCTTTTTCAACCAAATGTGGGCTCCACACCCATTTCTTTCAATTTTTAACTTTCCAACTAATAGGTCGAAATGGGCTCAGGTGTAGTGGAACCCAAACCAAAGGTATAACTAGACTAAAATCGATATTATGGATCTACTAGAACAATTGGAATTTTTATCTGAGATTATATTTCTGAAGTTTTCACTCGGTGGCCATTTGTACCAACAAAGACTTTTAAATAGGGAATTGGCTCTAAAAACCAAACGAACTGCCTGATAATTAAACCGCCAATACCAGCAATTCATAAATGACTTAGGTAACCTATGGAGAAGATCAAATAGTGAAGATAAGAATAAATATGAAAAATCCAAAAGGGACATTACCCAAAACCCTAAGAAAACATAAGGGTCTTATCATACTTTCGTATTTCGGGTTCCAAGTTCCTATTTTCTCATAAATCCTTGTATGTATAAGGAATGTTACTCTTCCCCCATTATTATTTTATCCAAAGCATATGTTTATAATTATGTTCATGTGATTAAATTGTGATTTGTGAATATGGGTTTGAGGGTTTTGGAATAAATGCGTCTTGAATTGATTTTCCATGGTTTTAATATAATTGTTCATGCTTTATTTTCATTTCTTAAAATAATGGGGTGCATGGGTGTGGGAATCAGAATGGGGGTTGAGGTATTTCCTAATTTGATGATTTTGGTATTGAAATTAGTTTGGAAACTATGTTCCCTTATCCCATTTGTGTAATTGATCTTGACTTACTCATCTATACTATTGCATTGCCTAAATGGTTAAAAGATTAAACATGGATTTTTAAGGCCTTGTTAGCCGTATTTTGACTGAAATTGAAACCTCAAGGGTCGAGGAATTCCTCCAGGTTGATTTGATAAACTAAAGAAGGTCGAGTCATTCCTCCAACTTGATTTAATAAACTAAAGGGGGTCGAGGCATTGCCCCTACTGAATGGAATTTTAATGGCATAATTATAAGCTTACAAGTGTATGGTATGACGATACTTATGGTGTAAATGTATAATTTTAGGGTTAATGAATGGGTTATGTGAAACTTATTTTAAATTGGTCTTAATAGGGGTTATGTATCCAAACAGTGAAGGTGTGGGTCTCAGATGACTTATAATGGAAACTTATGTTTGCCAACATGAGGTTTGCTCTTGATGACCTGTTTTCATGGTTAACACTATTGATATATTTGTATCTTGGATTGACGTAGGGTTGGGGCATTCCCTGGTATTCTTTGATACCTCCGGTTCATGCGGCTAGCACATTCTGGTTGTTATGATGGTTGATCTATATAGTCCAAGATAAAGTTATATCCAAAGACTATGCCTTGGGTCTAGCAAGTACGGCATACAACTAACCATGCCCACCACCTGGCTGGACTCCTGACCGATCTCTTGTACTACCTACCTGAGGACCTCTATGAGCCCTCTAGGGATCCCCCAAGGACCATGCATACCACCTCTAGCTGGGGGATGCACTGTCCTAAGAGGTGGAACACTCTAAGCTAAAAAAAAACATTGCTCCACGACTGAGGCACTCTCTCTAGATATGGCCAGAGGCCCCACAATCATAATACACCCCTGATGTTGTACTAAAACCAGAAGATCTGATGAACCCAAAATAACAATAATAGCTAGAATAACTAAAAAATAAACCCCTAGAAAGCGAAGCAGTACTCTGGCCAAGATAACCATTGTAACAAGACTGGCCTCCATTGGTGATTTGAAGATCGACATGAATGGGCCTACTAGATTGTCCCAAATACTTATAAGGCTGACACAGATAGTACCTATCTTAAGAACCATTGTCTCTAAACCATGAGCCCATACCACGGCCTCTTATCGATGCCCCTTTGGTCCTTGCGATGCGACTACTTTATAATATGTGAATGAACAAACTCCTTAACAAAAGATCTACTAGTAGCAACCAAACTTTAGGTAGCCATACGGAAAGGAAGTCTCAATCCCCGCACAAATCATCAAACTTGCATATACTCAGCCAATAGAATAGAGGTAGCATGCCTAGATAACTCATGAAATGGAGCCTCATACTCTACAACGATCATAGATCCCTATTCCACCTCAAGAACTATTCCCTCAAGTGATCTCTAAGACTACGAGGCACATACTTCTCCAAGAAGACCCCAGAGAACTGAGCCCATGTCATAGGGAAAGATCTAGTTGGCCTAGAATAAAGATAACCTCTCCACTAATGTCGAGCAGATAAATCCAACTAAAAAGTAGTGTAATCCACACAACGAGTCTCAACTAGTCCTATATTACAGAGCTTATCCTCTCAAGTAATCAAGAACACATAAGTATTCTCCCTCGGTACACTAGAAAAGCTAGGCTGAGCCAATATCAAGAATCTACTCAGCATCTTATGCTCCTCCACAGACATAGCCGTTTGGGCACCCACCGATGCATAAGGGACCCCAACAATGGGAGTCGCAGCTACAAGCTGCACCCCCGTTGTACCACTCTAATCCATAGACTGTTCACCTCCAAGTAATCCTAAGATTTATAATAATGCATCCTAGAGCAATGAAGAAAAACTAAACCCTAATAGAGCCTTAGCTAATCCCTTGTCCACTACTAGTTGGGGTGAAAGAATCTCTGGCTCGAGAGAAGAAATAGGGTCTAATGAAGACTCTTTACCTTGGTCTCTATTTGGAGTAGCATCCTTCAATTGTCCTTGACCTATCAATCATCCATAGACTATAATAGGATCCCTAGTCACAGACTAGGGGTCCTATCTCATATAGCAGTAGCACACACCCTAGACATCATTAAAAAAGTAAAACCAAGGGAATCTTTAGAAACCCACATAGATTCTTAGCATGAAATAAGTGAAAGAAATGAATATTTCCTAAGAATGTCCTATATTCTCCTGAATAAGAAATTGACATCATCGTTCTGATCTATGAGAATCTACTAGACACTTGCTCTAGTACCAATAATACTGGCAAACCAGGCTCTGATATCAATTTGTCATGACTCAATTTCTGAGACATGATGGCACTTACTTTATTCAACTAGTATGATAGCAAAACCATAGCTCAGAGCTTTAAGCAATGGGCTAATTTGGTGGAAAATGACATAATGCTGAAATTTTGTAAGTAAAGGCTTACAACAATAAATCAAGTAATAATAAAAATATGAATGATATATAAGATAACAATCTCATACCGCGACCTTATAATGTCAGTAAAAGAGCTACTAACAAAAAGAATATGAGTATTGTAATTCTAAAATACAAATAAGTCTTAAATCATGAAAGACTACACATAAATATATAAGGAAAAAGGGAAAACTCTGGCTCCAAGAGCTCAACCTATCTCTAAACTCAAATTAGCATGATCGCAACTTCAACGTCGGCCACTAGTAATCAAATCTACTCAAAAAGGTACAAAAGTATAGTATAAGAACCGAAGCCATAGTTATTCACTAGGTATCATCGACCGACTAAGCAAAATCATAATATAAGTATAATAAATATGCAAGATAGATAAACTAAGTTAGGGTAATGCTATAAGTAAATAAATAAATAATTAATCTGGAATGATAACATAAAGAACACATAACTATCACTATAGAACTGGCCAAGCCAATAAGTGCAAAAAAGTAAATAACTCAACACAGGTCCCCATAAGCTTGAAGGGTGAATTCAATGATAATAAGTAACCGAATTTATACTAAATAACTGCATCTCAAGTCATCACTAAGAATCCTTCCATACCATAAACCTCGGATTAGAACCAATTACATAACCCTCATAAGCAACTCATCAATGCCAGACTTGAATCAGATCTCGTATAATCAAATGCCAGACATGAACCAAAACTCATATAATTAAATTTCAAACTTGAACTGAAACTCATATCACGAATATGCTGTGATTGAACTAATTTAAAGATCATAAATCATCGGATTTGAACTGCAACTAGTATCAACTCCAAGTACCAATCTAGAATAAGTATAATGTAACCAACTTTTTCAAGCTACTAAAAATACAATCTAAAGGATACAATATGAAAGTGAGTTCCACAAGGAGTAGGAGTTGTATAAGTAGGTGTCCATACGATAAACTTGTACAATAGAAATAGGAGTCCTAAGCAGTTTATAATATAAAAATCTAGAACTCTCTCATCTATAAATTAGGCTATGACAGACGTGTATATGCAAGAACAAATAATATAATCTTTAACCTTTTTTATGAGTCTACGTTTGCTAAAGTTTCTTCATAGTATCAGAGCCTTGGTTTGAATCCAACATTAATCAGTATCCTGCACTCTGTATCACGCACAATGGTAAGCTCATATCCTCTGTCCTCTTTATCTCACCCACCTCCCTACATCAAATCATAGCCATATGTCTTATAAAGCTAAAACCTTCAAACTACCTAGTCTAGAAAACCCTAATCACACAATTAATGCAGACATTGAAAGTTGGTGAGATTATCATAGATGATCCACCATTATCAGTTGCTGATAAAAAAGACAAAGAGATATCAAACCTTAAGTTCCTTATATGAGAAGAAAGGGATATCTTAGATCAAATTTGTCTCATTAGAACCATGATCGAGGAGTCTATGTTCGTTATCATTAGACACACATCGGCCAAACAAATTTGGAAAATCCTTGAGTACAATTACCTATAAGTCAGTAAAGACAAAGAGTTTCAACTAAAACAACAAATTTAAAGTATTAGGATGGGTTCAAAATATGTGGATGAATATATCAAAAAATTCAAAGGAATTTATGATAGCCTCACTACTATACACAAGCCCTTAGATGAACATAGCAAAGTTATAAAATTTATTAAGGCTCTTCAAAATAAATACAAGACTCTGGGGATAGTCATGTTGGGTAAGCCCTCGTACCCAACTTTTACTCAATTTGTTAATGCACTAAGAGAATTTAACATGAGAGAAGACGATAGTGAAATAGATAATGTAGATCAATCCATGTCTATTCAATCCTAGAAAACTTAAGGAATTTTCGGTAGAGTTAGAGAAAACTCTTTTAGAGGATAGGGACAAGGTCAAAGAAGAGGTCAGTTTAGATCTAAGTTGAATAAATACACAAGTGGAGGAAAATATGATTCTACTACAAGTAATCAAAAGAGCACTGCACCCCGATCAAATGCATGCCAAATTTATGGACAAAACAATCAAACGGTTGTGACTTGTTTCCATAGGTGGGACTACTATTACCAATCCCAACAAGAAACACCACAGGGGATTTCAATCTTAACCATCAATGAGGCATCCAAAAACAATCTCTATATGGATTATGGAGCAACTCACCATATGGTAAAAATAATAAGTAATTTGAAAAATCCTACTTTACTCAAAGGCACAGATTTAGTTATAGTAAGTGATGGAAATGACTTAAAATTACTCATGTGGTAAATAAAAGTATAGGTTCAAGTTTGTAATTGAAGGATGTTCTAGTTATACCAAAATTAAAGAAAAATTTGTTGTCGGTAAGTAAACTTGCAAGTGACAACGAATGTCTTTTAGAATTTTTTGACTCTAAGTTTGTAGTTAAGGACAAGAAAATAAGAAAAATGCTAGGAAAGGGGATTCAGATAGGAGAATTATATGCTTTGGTTCCCAACTATGTAGATGGAGCAGTACATCATGATTTAGTTGTTATGATTTCAAATAAAGCATCTGATGAAGTCTGGCAACAAATATTGGGACACCCTAATTTTAGTACTATGAGTTTTTACATTCTAATAGATTATTTAGAATTAGTAGTTGGAATAAAAACTTCTCTATTTGCATTGCATGTCAAATGGGTAAAAGTTGTAAGAAACTTTTGAGAATTCAAATATAGTTGAGGTTGAACCTCTTGTCAAAATTCATTGTGATTTATGGGGTCCTTCACATGTCATCTCTCCTCAATGTATTAAATACTATGTGATTTTTATAGATGATCAACCGAAATACACTTGGTTTTGATGATCCTGATGCCACCAATGCCGACATTGCTCAGCTGCTGCCCCCATTAACAAGCTCATATTTTGAAACCCAATAGTATAAGGAAATCAATTCTTCAATTGTAATTCCCTAAAACAATCCACAAGTTTCATCATTTGTAGGTCCATCTCTTAATGAGTCCAAAGGTATTGACTTATATGTTAATTTTAGTGGTGAACATTGTCCTCCAACTACATCACCACCCTCTCCAGATAATATTGACACCCAATTTTGACCTCCCGGCATACCTCCCAGGTTGCTATTTTGATAAAAATAATTAATTATTTTTACGCATTATTCTGGTATTAAATAAATCACGATATATAATATTCAGGGTTTTAAAATATATAAATTATTGTTATTACTTTTATTATCATTTTTTACAATTTATTAATTCAAATATAATATTTTTACATAATTTTGTTAATATTTATTAATTTTTTTTTAAAATATGCACTCACAATTTATAAATACATTGTCTATTATTATAATTATTACTATTATTGTTATTATTATTATTATTGTTATTGTTCCTGCTGCTATTTATCACGACTATTATTAAAATAACGGCCTATTTCTATCCAATTTCATCCACATGTTTAATTTTAGCCATTTTATTTTTAATTGGTGACAATTTTGACATCAATTTTGGCCATAAATTAAATTTCTATTTTTTTTTAACTTTTAATCATGTTTTATCTCAATTGTTGATCTAAAAAATCCAACGGCTAAGATCAAATCCCCTATCTCTTTCCTTTTAAACCATCCTCAAAACCCTAATCTCTTACCAACTATACTCCTTTCTCTTTCTACATCCTATCTCTTTCTCTATATCTTTTCTTTATCCATTACTGGTTTCCACTACCAGCCAGCCACTATAGATGAGAAACTCGATGCCGCCCCTTTCCTCTCTTCCCGTTTTTCTCTTTTCCTCCCTATCTAGAGAAAACCAACTAACTACCACTGATGCCACCATGATTTCAGCCGGTAAGGCACCAGCATCGCCTCTCAGCATTGCTAATTGGTAGAACCAACGGCAACATCAACCCACCAATGTCGTCGCCCATCGAAGCCGCATCACCAGCTGCTATTAACGACAGCAACAATAGTTAAATCACCCCAGTCACGCCTTCTTCAACAACAGCAGCAGCAGCCACTCAGCACTATTAGCAGCTGGCAAAGTAGCCATAGCTATTGCCACTGCTTTACTCTTCTCTCCCCGACTGGCAAAATACTCTTCTCCATCCCTATTATCTATTTGTCATCATTCTCGCAACGTAGTTGATAATCGATAAGGTCTTCAACGAATTTCTCTTTGATTATCACCGGGTATGATTTCTTAATACCTTAAATTATGTGTCTTGTTTGTCTTGTTTGTAAAGTGATTAAAATCAAATTCTTATATTTATATGTTTACCCTTATTACATGCTTGTTTATGCATCTAGATAAATATGCATGAAAATTTTTGTAGACTTTTTAACCCTAATTTTTAATCAATTTTGTCTCAAATTAAGTAAGGATTTTATTATTTTGGACTTTCTCATCCTCCGCCGTCTTGAACTCTAATGGTGATAAGTGTCCCATATGTATTTGAACCGTTTTGGTACAATTTAGACTAATTGCTTGATTTTTAGGGAATTTTGGTGAGTTTTCTTATTAGTTTTGATAATAATAATTAATTTAGACTAGTTGCCTGATAAGTTGCTTGATTTTGTGAAATTTGGACCAGTGGCTCTATTTTGGTGATAACGATTAGTTATGAATTAATTATATGACAATCTATTAGTTTTATTTATGGATAAATGCTTGTCTTTGGCTAATTTAAATGTGGATAGATTTTTGTGTTTATTTGCTCAATTGTTCAAAATATTTGATTGAGCAAATTTCTCTTGTCTAATATAAATGAATTATGAAAAATATCGTTGATTGATGGTGTTACCAATATTCTTTTCCTTTTAAAATCTCTGATTGAATTTTTACATGATTGACTCAATCACTTATTTAAGGAAATATTCTCTTAATTGATTTTTTAAAATTATTCTTTCGATGTTATTTTTGGTAAAGGCTTACAGCTCTCGGCCTATATAAGCAGCCCCTCTTTCAATTAGCAGACAGCTCTTCTTGATTACTACTCTCTAAAATAAAAGACTACTAGCTATTTTAATACAAGGAAAAATGATATATTTCTCAAGCTCTTTGGCGTTTATTTTTGGGTTTAAGGAAGCATCTTGTCTATCTCACTATTGTGAGTGATTTGCTTTAACAAGTGCTGACTGCATCATGTTGTGAAATTCAATAGAAAGCATGTCTATAGGAATTATTCGATGTTTGTTATGTTATGTTCCTGTTTGTGTTGCTATTACATTATGTCTCATAAGTAAATAGACAATTTGGGATTTAAAGAGGCGCCAGGAAATTGGAGGGGGTTGTTTGTCTTTTCCTTTATTTGTTTATTGCTTATGTTGTAATAATATTTATAAATATCAATGATGTAATAAAAATATGGGGACTGTTTGGGGGGCGGGGCTTATGAGGTTTATGTGCTTTAACTGTTTTTTGTGAATCACTTAGGCAAGCACAATCTAGGACCATCAATAAATTTGTTTGTCACCTAGAGAGCATGTCTTAGGATTAATAATTTATCATTAAAATTAGCTCTGAATGTTTCCCTAAGACGTGATGTCTAAGCAACGCTGGTAGAAATTAAATAGTAGTTTCATAATTTAATCTAATACAATTGAGTTTTCGGTTGAATAACATTCTTTCAAAAATAAATCTATTTTTCGTTTAAATAATAGTTTTCTACAACAAACACAAATCTGTTTCCATGTAAGTGACAATTTTGACAATGACATGAACTTGCTTTTATTTAAGATGACAATTCCTGTAGCAACACAAGTAAAGAATTTTTGGCTGATAAGATTTACTTCTAGCATGTTACAAAATAAAAAATGAATTTTCAATATTGATATAAAATTTTTAAGAGTATAAATAATGAATTAACAGTAATGTTTGATTAATTTTCAGAAGTAATTTACTACATATTTTCCAGCAAGTAAATATGTCTACTGGCATTTTAAGATTAACTACCAACACTTTTACTAATTTATAACATGTTTTGCATAATGAAAAGATATCACTCTCCAACATATTTACTCTACTTTGACATGCTCTTTTATTCTTAACAAATTTACAACCTTGTTTTAAAATGATTTACAACTATCTTTCATCAACAAGTGATTATTAGCACCTAGATATCATGTTTACAGGCTTAACTGAACAAAAATTTGAAGCACCTAGACTTTGAACCATTGAAAAAAAACTACATTTTTGTATGTCTGAGTTGGTTATAACTCGAGACTTGAGTCGTACCATTGGTCACGAATTGTACCCACCTTACGCTCTCCTCTCATATCCTAGGTAGTGTGGTGAGAGTCACTCATTGTCCTAGGTATGAGTGACCTCTCCTCAATCATACCCTATGTATATGAGTCATATCTAGGGCAATCATATAGAGTGAGACTTTAGCTTGATGAATATTGTCTTGCATACGATTGAAGCTTACGACTAGGGGGTGAGTTATAACCTTTGGATATGACTCATGAGTATGTTTTTGTACCCTTAACAGTGTGTGTCACCTAGGAAAATCCTAAGGTATGAGTTAGGGTACCACTCGTATCCTAGGGTTCAATCACTAAAGGAATTATATGGGGGAGTCGTACCCCTACACGAGTTCACTTTTTAGTTTTTAACTAAGGACCTTTAGGTCATTTCCCTTATGTAAAACCCTAAACCCTATCTCAAACACTCCTAAACAATCTAAAATATTCTTAAAGAAATATTGGAGGCTAGGTTTTGGAGGGCAATCATCTAGTGACAAGAGGGAGTCAACATTCTTGGTAATTCAAGTTGTTTATGACATGTACCTCTTCCCATCTCTAAATAAATCTAAACCTATGTATTTCACAATTGTATTAGTAAGTGTCCATGGTGGTTTTGAAATTAAATAAAAAGAGTTTTGTTGCTAAATGATGAATAATGATGATTCTTACTTAGTCTTGTGTTAATTCATGTTATTGATGATGAATTGCATATGTGGGTCCTTTTTGCATATGGTATAACATGTGGCTCATGAGTAACCCTAATTTTGATGATTTTCACCATGAAAATAGCCTTGTAAAAGGTAAGTACATAAGATGTTTGTGAAAATATCTAAGTGAATTGCCTAGTAAAATTATTGGTGATGGATTGAACTAGGGCAATGGTCCAATAGTTATAAATGAAAAATAAATGTTATTGTGAAGGTATTATGATCCATGTATTATGAATTTTATAACCTAGTTGTTTGATGACTAATAAAAAGGTAAGGCCCTAGACATAAAGATAAACTTGAATTATGTATTACACCAAGTGTGGTGAAAATATAATATATTATGGTAAATGAAATATGAATAGTTGTGTGGGTCTTGAGAATGACAAATATATTGTATTATGAATTGAATGAAAGCATTGTCCTATTGAGATGGTTGAGTAATGAAGGCTCCTACGAGGATCATGTGGTCATGTATAATATTGAATTTGCTAAATGAGCCAAATCCCTTAAATGTGATATAAATTGTATGAGTGTAAATGCATGAACTAATGGGTAAAGAGTTTAAATGGCGACTAATAATGACGGTGATTCTAGTTCCTTGTCTAATGACACAACTAGTAATTCTAGTTCCTAGACCGGTGATATGACTAGTGATTTGAGTTCTTAGTCCCATGAAACGACAGGTGATTCGAGTTTTTCAGCTAATGTTATAGCTAGTGATTCGAGTTCCTAAATCGGTAATATGACTAGAGATTTGAGTTCCTAGTTTGAAGAGATCTCTTGAGATTAGAATACCCCATCAAATGATACGATTAGTGATTCGAGTTCCTAGACCGGTAACATGACTAGCGGTTTGAGTTCCTAGTCCAATGAAATAAACGACTAGTGATTTGAGTTCCTAGTCCAATAAAATAGCAATGAGATTGGTCAAATGAGCTAACTTGGTTGAGAGTTCCTTACTCCATATCTCATGAATGAATGATTGATAATGCATGCTAAGTCATTTTACCTTGTGTCATAATATGATTATGTCGTATATATCCATGTGTATGAGTATATGTTCAAATATGATATTGAGTCTTGGTCTCTTGATTAGCATGTGAAATGCCTATGTGTAAGGATAAGTGTATCAAAATGAATGATGATAATGTATTAACTTTTTGTTAAATGATGATGTTAATTTATCCTTACCCTTGAGTGACATGCTAGTGTTCCAACTGTTAACCGTCTCCAGACGTTATATCCCCATGCGACATAAGGGCTAGAGTATCATCTTATTTTTCTGTGCAGTGATTAGTGGACCTAAGTGGTTTATGCATAAACTTTGGAGTGGTGAGCTTCCTTACTTCGGAATACATTCATCCTTGGTCTCCTATCCTTAGACTTAGTTTATTTTGACTTGGTTTGGCTATCTTCGATGGCTTGTCCTGACATATACATTTCTAAACTTTGATTTGTATAGAGGTATTGTGGATGACTGTGGACTTGGGCATATTAGGCTAGTGTATTAATAATTATGATATGGTTGGTCCTATTAATCCTTGATACATAGTCATATTTTTGCTATCTTATTATTATGGTTGGATTATATCCGACCATTATGGATTATTGTTGATGGATAGGTTGGGTTATGAGGCGACCTCCAGTACATATGTGCTTGAGGTGCCTATATAACATGGCCTGGTTTTGCATCATGTCAAGTTGGTTCAAAGCCTAGATTTATGGTGAGTTGGGAGTCCACAATACCGTGTTCAGTACAGTCTCTTTTATGGGTGTAAAGCATGCCACACTTATAAAAAATGAGCTACGAGACATTTTAAGAAATATTTCCCTTTCTTGTGTTTCAATATCAAGCTATAGAATCTAAGGCCTTGGATTCCTCTAATTTCCATTTGCTATCTTTCAGATCACGCCACCAAGGAGATCTAATACTCAGTCAAACACTTTTATCCATGTTAGGGGTAATATGGATGAAGTTCATCCAATTTTTGTGGTTCAGACTTGGGCTAGAGCTATGGCATCTGTTCATCTTCGTAGGTTTCCTCCTATCCCTACTAATCTTGACTATAAGAGTGGCCTTCCTCCTTAATTACCTTAAGGGTATGCTCCTAATGTCAAGTTTTGCCACTCTATCAACCTCTTGACTCAATTGGTATCATCTCAAGCAAAGCATGGTGCTTCAGAGTTGTCTAGGGGTGTTGATGCTAGCCCTGTCATATAGAAGGATTTCTTTGAGGCTTTTCTTGACTGATTCTTTCCTCAAAAACTGAGGGAGGTAAAGGCAAAAGAGTTTGTTAACTTGAAATAAGGAAGGATGGCTATTCAATAGTATTTCTTAAAATTCTATCAATTGTCAAGGTATACTCCCGATATGGTTTCTAGCATGAGGGCTAGAATGCTTAAGTTTGTCTCAGGATTATCCAGTAAGCTAGTTCTTGAAAGCAAGAGGGCCTTGTTAATTGAGAACATGGACATCTCTGGGTTAGTTGTGCAAATACAACAAGTGGAATATGATAAGAAGAAGCAAGTTGAGCTTAGTAAGAGGCAAGGGAAGAAGTTTATGCCTTTTGAGCATAGTGGTGGGGATGGTGGCAAGTGGCCATGAAAGAAGTGGGAGAGTTCGAGTTTGTTCTCCTCAGCAAGTGTTTGCTCTCCTTACCTAAAGTTTTTAGGTAGTTGTCACTCTGAGTTTAGTGGCGAGTCCTGGGCATAGGGTGCCCAATTTCAGACTAGTGATGCCCAATTGGCTTTACCCTGCCCTCTATACAGATTTTGAGGTCAGATTCACCATGGTCAGTGTGAGAAAGGGAGAGATACATATTTTTATTGTGGTCAGGTTGGTCACATACAGTGATAGTTCCCCTCTCGAATAGCTGCTTCGGCCAACAAGGGCCCCTATTACTACTCCTTTTACTCTCATACCAAATAATTTTATGTCTGTTTCTGCTTTTATTTTTGGCACTAGTGCTGGACGAAATCCCTTGTATACACTTACTACTCACTAGTATTCTGAGATGTCTCCCAATATTATCACGGTTATGTTAGGACTTTTCTCCCGTGATGTGTATTATTTGCTTAATTCGGGGTCTACTCTTTCTTATATGACCCCGTATGTGGCTGTGTATCTTGATTGTAGTCCTGAGAGTCTTTCGGTTCCCTTTTTATTTCTACCCTAGTAAGAGACTATATGATTTCTAGAAGAGTCTGTAAGAAGTATGTGATATATATTGGTGGTAGAGATACTCTTTTAGACTTGATAGAGTTGGACATGGTCGATTTTGATGTTATTTTAGGGATGGATTGGTTACACTTTTTCTATGCTTCCTTAGATTGTTGGAATCGTAGGGTTATGTTCAAATTCCCTAATGAGCCGGTTATTGTATGGGAAGGGGGTTCCTTAGTGCCTAAGGAAAGGTTCATCTCTTATCTTAAGGCCCGAAAGTTGATTTCAAATGAATGTTTGTATCATTTGGTCCAAGTTAAAGATTCTAACTCTAAAGAGCCTTTTCTAGGTTGCGTCCCCATTGATAATTAGTTTCCCAGAGTATTTTCGAATGACCTTACCAGTGTTCCTCCGGATAGGAAAATTGATTTTGGGATTGATCATGTTCTGGACACTCGTCCGATCTCTATTCCTCCTAATAGAATGGCTCCAATGGAGTTGAAAGAACTTAAGGAGGCTTTGAAGGACCTCTTAGATAAAGGTTTTATCCATCCTAGCGTATCTCCTTGGGGTGCTCCCATGTTGTTCATGCGCAAGAAAAATGGTTCCCTTCGTATGTGCATTGAATTTGTCAGTTAAACAAAGTAACCATAAAGAAAAAATATCCTCTTTATAGGATCGATGATTTGCTTGATCAACTTTAGGGTGGAAAGTGTTTTTCTTAGATTGATCTTTGATTAGGTTATCATCAGCTTAAGATTAGGGAAGTGGATATCCCAAAGACTGTCTTTAAAACCCGGTATGGTCACTATGAGTTTCTTGTCATGTCCTTTAGGTTGACTAATGTCCCGACGGCATTCATGGATTTGATGAATAGGGTCTTCTGTCTGTTATTGGGCATATTTGTCATTGTCTTCATTAATGATATCTTAGCATATTCCAAGAGTGAGGTGGATCATGTAGATCACCTCTGTGCCATGTTACAAACTTTGAAGGATCATTGTTTGTATGCCAAGTTCTCCAAGTATGAGTTTTGATTGAAAGTCATGGCTTTTCTTGGTCATGTCATCTCTAGTGAAGGGTTATGGTGGATCCCCAAAAGGTTGTGGCATTTAAGAAGTAGCCTAGACCTACGACTCCGAACAATATTTGGAGCTTCTTGGGTCTAGCCGATTATTATAGAAGGTTTATGGGGAGTTTCTCTACTATAGCTGGCCCATTGACCGAGTTTACCAAAAAAAAGGTTAAGTTCTTGTGGTCTGATATGTGTGAGGGTAGTTTTGAGAAGTTGAAAGATAAATTGACTTCGGCTCCAGTTTTGACCTTGCCCGAGGGTAGTGAGGGTTTTATGTTTTATTGTGATGCTTCACGATTTAGTATTGGTTGCATGTTTATGCAACATGGTAGGGTGGTAGCCTATGCTTCTAGGCAATTAAAAGTCCTTGAGAAGAATTAACCTACTCATGACTTAGAGTTGTCTTCGCGTTGAAGATTTAGCGGCATTATCTTTATGGTGTTCATGTCGACGTCTTTTCCGATCATAGGAGCCTTCAATATGTGTTTACTCAAAAGGAGTTGAATCTCTGGTAAAAAAGGTGGCTTGAGCTACTGAAAGACTATGATATGAGTTTTCATTAGTATCTCGATAAGGCGAATGTGGTCACCGATGCTCTTAATAGATTATCCATGGGAAGTTTGGCGCATATAGATGAGGATAAGTGGGAATTGGTGAGGGATATTCACCGTTTGGCAAATCTTAGAGTTTGACTTGCGGACTTCGAGAATGGTGGTGTATTTGTGCAACCGGTATCTCAATTGTCTCTTGTTGTTAAGACAAAGGAAAAGCAAGTCTTGGACCCCAATTCGTAAAGATCAAGAGTAATGTAGGTCAACATAAGGTTATGGACTTTGTGATTGGTGGTGATGGTATCTTGAGATACCAAGGTAGGCTATGTGTTTTCGATGTCGATGAATTGAGGGAAAGGATCATCGCTGAGGCTCATAAGTCTCGGTATGCTATTCATCCCGATTCCACCAAGATGTATCATGACCTTAGAGAGTTCTATTGGTAGACTGGTAGGAAACGTGATGTAGCTAGACATGTGGCAAAGTGTATGGTGTGTCAATAAGTGAAACTTGAACACATGAGGCCCATCGTTTGTACCAAGAGATTGCTTTGCCCAAGTGGAAGTGGGAGGAAATTAATATGGATTTCGCTACCGGTCGTCCTAGATCTTAGAATCAATGTGAATCTATTTGGGACTGTAACGACCTGATTTTCTGGAACCAAAACGTCACACGGTGCTCATGATCTCAAATGACCACAAGCTAACCCTCTACTAATATTTGTACCTAAGCACTGCATAATATAGATAATAAATGTAGAAACTAGCCATAAGGTTCAAAACATCTAAAAATACTCAAAATTGAAAACTGAATACTGATACATCTGTTCGAAAAACCTTTAAACTATCTGAACTATGGAGTTGATGGGACATGTCCCCAACTAACTCCATTGTAATACCTCGCATGTTTCTAAGCTAGGAAGTGAATAAGTATTCCTACGTACGAAATCTCTTATCCTGTGATACATACTTGAGTACATGACTTACCATGAATATCCTAGTGATAGGATAGCTTATGATGCATTAAGCATGTTCATATGAGTCACTTAAGGTAATATAAGTTAAGATTTTTTGAATCCATCAAGTTTCAGTGTTCGATTTTGCAAGGGTCATCTTTGAACGAGTATAACTCGATGTGAATGTGGTATTTTGTCTGATTTTGACCCACCAAATTGTAGAGAATCGTATTAGCTTTCCAACGATACCAATTTCGCCTTAATCCAATACCCAAGCGAAAAGTTACGCCCATTTTTGTGAGAGACAGTAAGCATAGGCGATTGGTTAGGCGCCGCCTAACCCAGGCATAGGCGATTGGTTAGGCGCCGCCCAACCCAAGCATACGCGATCACTTGGGTGTAGCCTAAGCAAATTCCAGGTGTCAAAAACACTCCATCTTGAGTTATTTTAAAGGTAATTAAGTTTTTAAATACTCCTTACACGTCCCTAAACTTAACCCTACAAAATATATAGCTTCTAAACATATTACAATCCTATTTTCATCTCAAAGATCATCATCCAAGAGTAGTAAAGGAGAAAAACAACTAGGGTTGCATAATTAAGCTTGAAGATCCGATTTCAAGGAAATTCCTCCGTCAATCATCAAGAATCTTCCTTCTAAGGTATACGTAGTGTTCATCTATGGATTCAGTTCGTTCATAGAGTTCAAGAATCAATCTTTAAAATACAAAAGCTTGGTTGATTGTGGTGATATGATCATACCCATGTTGATGCTTGATTGTTTTCCTCTTTTTCATTATAAAGTATGATTTCTATATTATTGGGTGTTGGTGATCATGTTGTTGATATTGGGTGATTCTCAAGATGGAATCTTTATATATTTTCATGAATTCATGATATCATATGAGCTGGAAACATGTAAATTTGGTTGTTCATGATATATAATTTGATGATTTCACCTATACTTAAGATGTGCATGTAAGGTGTTTGATAAAATGCCTAAAGAACTAGAAAGCATGCAATATGGCTAAATTGTGACTAAGTGAAGGATTCATGATATGCCCTTACGTTCCAATGACTTCTATGTTGTTAATGTGCCTTGTAAATGTTGTTGGAATACTCATAAACTATTCTTATGAGATTATGCTATGTTTACTTGCAAATCCTACTTATGAACAAGATGTATGATAACCATGCAATCCACATAAACTTCCATGCTGTTGGTATGTGTTGCCAATATGATTATGTAATGAACATGATATTAAGATTGTGCAAGTACTTCCATGTGATATGAAATCCTTTCCATGCAATACATTGTTGATAACCATGCATAGTATGAGATCCCGACTTATGATATTATATATTATGGACTCTACTCTTATGATCAAGTCAGTCATGTGTGTCAGTTTCCTTCCATCGAGTCCTGGGGGTACTTGTACCCGAAAACTATAGCTGTGTGCCTAGATCTATGTCATGTTTCACGATATCCGAACTCAAGCTATGATTCCAGAGACTTTAGTCAGTCATGTGACTCAGGAAAACCTCATGATCTTAGTCAGTTGTCAGATATCAGTAACATTCCATCAGTCAATGGAATTCAGTAAGATCAAGTCATGCACAGTCAGTTATTTATGTTCTGACCCTCCAGATGGGAGTAGAGGTTAGCACCAAGTGAACCCAAGGATGGGAACTCACCCACCAGTTCAGGGTGTGATTTTTAGTAGCAATACTTGTGTTCCAGAACTACGTAGCCAGCGTAGGTTGAGACATCTTAACCTATCAGCTCAGGGTTGATGAGGTGGCTTAACCCGTTAGTTTAGGGTTCCCATCGTTCTCATTAAGTACCCACCAGATAAGGGTCACTCATAGTTGTCCTTACCAGTGGGGCGGTATTAACACCCCTCTAGTCGGGGCAGAGATTGGACCCCAGCTTAGCCATAATAGCATACATGGGGTATGTCGGTTAAACACTACTTCCCACAGTTTCGGTAACAATCTCAGTAAAAGAACTCAGATAGTTCTTCAGATTTTAGTATATACAGAACTGTCAGATATAGTCATCCATGTTATCAGTTTTAGTATCAGCCAGGATAGTTATCAGTAAACCATGTATTAGCTGAAAAGTCATGCTATCACGTATTCATGGTCCCAGTTTCTATATATGTGTGTTTGCACTCCCACGTTCATATTAGTCAGTTAGTGTTGTTCATGCATGAAGCCCTTTATGTTCAGCCTACCTTCCTTGTATTGTCAGTACTCCAGTTGTACTGACGCATTTGCGCTATGGTGCTTTCTTTTTATGTTACACCATAGGTTTCGAGACACGAGCTCCATCCCAGCAGTAACGTAAGTATTCTAGTCGCAGAGACACAGTGAGCCCTCATTGATTCAAGGACAATATGATTTGATACATTTATTTATTTCTTCAGTTCAGTTTTACAGAGTTAGTTGGAGACATGTTCCTTCAACTCCTTATTCAGACAGTTTAGAGGCTTTCAGATCTACTTTTAGATTTATGTTCAGATTCACATTCAGATTGAGCTATTTTGGGTATTTTCACCCACATGATTGTATTCAGTTGAACCTTATGGCCTTACAGTTCTATGTACTCTGCATTATTATCTCATGATTTGCAGTATATAGGTATAGATATTAGTCATGGGTTAGCTTATGGTCCCTCGGGGTCATGAGCACTGTGTAGCATTCCGGTTCAGCAAATCAGGGTGTTACATCCACCTACTAAAAATAAACTATATCTGATGTGATAATAAAATAAGGATCATCCTCAACTGAAGAGGACTCACTGCTACGTCTACTACTGCTGACTGGGACTGAACTGCTAAGGGTTCTCTGGATCTCATTCCTATGAACCTATGGTGTCAAATAAAACACCATAGCTCAAATACGTCATTACAGGAATGCACTAAGTATGAAGATGAGGTAAGGCTAAATGCAAGGACTTATGCATGAATAATTCCTTAACTGAATAATCATAAGAGTACAAACCATAACTGAAATCATCATGACTCTGAATACTAAATGAGAACACATGCATGAATGCACAAACCATAACTGAAATCATCATGACTCTAAATACTGAAACTCGGATACTACTTTACTATCCTCTGAACTCACTACTGATACTGAGATACTGAATAACTGAATCTTATGATATGGATGATACTGAAGCTGATTAAGTGAATCTACTCATATCAATGACTGAATTGCTACTCTCAACTGGCTGAATCTGAGATCAAACCTCTCTAACGGATGATCCCCAAATCTACTATCAATGATAAGAAAATATTATGTCTGAGATCAAACCTATCTAGCGGAAGATCTCTGAATTTGATAATGAGAATACTCAACTAAATCTGAGACTGAGATCAAGACTACCTAAGGGTGATCTCTGGATCTAATTATGAGATTACTCAACTAAATTTGAGAACGAGATCAGGCCTATCTAATGGGTGATCTCTGAATCTGATAATACTGATACTGAATAACTTTATGAGGGACAATGATACAAGAACGACCACAAGGATGGACGTGAATGAGTGTGTAATAAATCCGTCCAAGGAAGTGCACAAGTGAAGTGTAAAAGAGGGCCTAAGCACACCAAAATCAGCCCACTTCTTGCACTTGATGGTCACATCACCCTTGAGGGGTATTATGAACATTTCACACTATTTTTATAATATCTGTAAATAGAACCTTTTAGGGTTTCATTCGTTAGACTTTGATAATATTTTTCAGTTGTATAACACTTTAAAAGACAAGTCCTCTCTTCTCTTTAGGAGGCAATCCAAAACTAGGGTGATACTATTGTGGAATCACTAGTGTTGCATTCATGGCTTGAGACGTTAGTGGTTAGAGGAGGTAAAGTCCCTCTTGTGTCAACGTAGGAGTTAGGTTAACCATTGTGTGTAGTGTTAAGGGTCCAAGAGTATCACATGTTCTTGGGTTTTTAAGATTATACCAACCAAGGTCTAACTAGCTATCCTTTGTTTTGTCTTAATCGTTGTTTCTTGTTCTTGTTAATGTAACCCCTGAGGGTGTGTTATTGTTACCACATTGTTCTTTTTCATCTTGTCTTCATATTATTGTTGTTAAATCTAGTTTGGGTGGTTGTTTAGGTGTTAAAACACATCCCTATCTCATGTATTGTTGTTCTTGTTTGTGAATCTGAGTGTGGTCATCAAAAGGGTCCTCGGTTCGTTTGATCTTGTGGACTGATTTTGAAGTGTGTTTCATGTTGTCCTTGTAATTCTTGTATCATTTGGTATCAGATCCATCTTTTATTTTGTTCTAACAAGATCAATCTTGGGCCTGAGAGTTGAAAAAAAAATATCAAAAAAAAGAGTTGAAAAATTAAAAAAAAATCCAGAAAAGGAGTAATCTGCCCGTTCTTGTTGTTCTTGGCTGAGAAAGTTATTGTTCTTGTTGTTTTCTTGGACGAGACGTGTTTCTTTGTGACTAGATCTTATAGTATTTTGTTGTTTAGAGTGTTTTTAGTGTTGGTTTCTTTCTCACCAACACTAAAAAGTATCCAAATCTAAGCTTGAACTTGAACTTGTTGATGTTGTTAATATGAACAAAGTGTGCTGATTTGATGTTGTTGTCATTCTAAGCCTTGACCGTGTTGAAGGCCTTGTTGTTGTGGAGTTGGGCGTTGGAATTTGTTGTTGTTCTTGTAGAATAGTGTTATTGTTCTTGGTGTTGTTATTGTTTTCTTATTGTTCTTCACCCTTTTCATCTTTTGTTAAAACAAAAAGTGAACATTAGATCCACAAAAGGTGAAAGACCAAGTTGTAGTACTTGTTGGTGAAAGACTTGATCACATCACTCAAAAGACTTGACAACCACTTTTCACCTACTTTCCTTGATTTAAGGAGCTTGTTTCAAGGAGAAAGTACCAAAAAGGTCAAGTCTTGTTTTGAATTTGAAAAAGAAGATCCAAGACCAAACTTCCCTCCATTAACCAAATCCACCATTTCCAAATTGTAGATTGGTCAAGACTTGAAATTGGAGAGTAAAATTTTGACAAAACCGAGGCCAATAGTGGACTACCACATCACTAAATTATTGTTCATGCAACATTTTGAGTTTAAATTTTAGATTTCTTAGTTTCATTTTATTGTTTCTTAGTTTCGTTTGTTGGTTCGAACACTACTTGACAACCTAGTAATCTCCTACTAGCTTGTTTGTTAGTTTTTGTGCCCATTTGTTTGTGTTAGCGTTATTTTGTGCTTTTCTTATTTTTGAATCATAGAATTTCTTGGTTCAAGTTCGAACATTATTTCCTTGAGTCTTCAAACAAAGAACCTATTCCGACCAAGGAGTAGACTCACCCCTTGACTCATCACGAATCCAAGTGTGATACAATCAAGTGTATGAGAGTGTGGTGAGGTTTTCCTGAATTAACTTGTGTTTTGCTTTGTAGGCTTTTTCTTTTCTTTATTTTAGGTACAATTACAAGGTAACCTACGGCTTCAACCTCTCAACCCATGGAACACAATGCCACCAATGTCATTTTGGCCTACCTTGACACTATATCCCAAGACCTAGCTATGACAAATGAAAGTTTTGATCGTATGGTAGGTCAAAGGGAGCAAGTGGGATGCCCGAACGCACGTCGAGAGGAAGGCCATAGCTCATGTGAGCTACGAGGTAAAAATGTTATCCCCTACATACCTATGAACTTAGTATGTTGTGTTGTGGCTAGTAGAAGCCAAGTTGGTGTAGTTGCGGGTTTGCCTAGGGTAGAGGTGCTCGAGTTATCCTTTAGTGATACTCTTGGTGATGTTAGGTCACGGGAGGACCAAACTCTTGTTGTAAGTATGCAAGCACTAGTTGATCCCTTAGATGACAAATTGATTCTTCTCGCAAGAATAATTTGTGTCCATCTAGTGCTAGCTCTTATAACTCGAGTAAAACTCCATTTCTAATTGACGAGAGTATTCACACACTAGATGACCCTTGTACGAGCCAAGGTGAGTCTATGTTGGTATATGAGTTGCCAACAACTAATGAGGATGTGAATGAAGATCAACTTTCTAATGAATGTATTCCACTACTTGAGCATATGTGTGGTGTGCTTGAAAAATCTCAATTTAGTGAGGGTGTTTATAGGGCTGATGTTGATGGTGCACGTGACTCTTTGAACATCTTGTATGGTAAAAGCCTTGCTAGTAGTTTTTTGCATAGAGATCATGTGTATGGAAATGTTGTAAATGATGGCATATGTCTTTTTAAGGTAGGATGACTTCTAGGTCGTATCTCTCTATTCTTGAATATTAGTCTTCTCTTAAAGGAAAATTTCATGCGTGATTGTGGTAGTGACATTCTAGGGGAAGGAAGGGTTAGCCTCGGCTTAGACCCTTGGCTACTTCTCCCATTTGACCCCG
>NC_061121.1:159857886-159880610 GCF_002878395.1 Capsicum annuum | reverse complement strand
AGTGAGTAATGAATCCGTCCAAGGAAGTGCACAAGTGAACTGTAAAAGAGGGCCTAAGCACACCAAAATCAGCCTACTTCTTGCACTTGATGGGCACATCACCCTTAAGGGTATTATGGATATTTCATACTATTTTTGTAATATCTGTAAATAGAACCTTTTAGGGTTTCATTTATTAGACTTTGATGATATTTGTAAGTTGTATAACACTTTGAAAAACAAGTCCTCTCTTCTCTTTAGGAGGCAATCCAAAACTAGGGTGATACTAGTGTGGAATCACTAGTGTTGCATTCATGGCTTGAGACATTGCTGTTTAGAAGAGGTAAAGTCACTCTTGTTTCAACATAAGAGTTAGGTTAACCGTTGTGTGTAGTGTTAAGGGTCCAAGAGTATCACATTTTCTTGGGTTCTTAAGATTATACCAACCAATGTCTAACTATCTATCCTTTGTTTTGTTGTAATTGTTGTTTCTTGTTCTGGTTAATGTAACCCGTGAGGGTGTGTTATTGTTACCACATTGTTGTTGTTCATCTTGTCTTTTTATTATTGTTGTTAAATCTAGTTTGTGTGGTTGTTTAGGTATTGAAACACACCCCTATCTCATGTATTGTTTTTCTTGTTTGTGAATCCGAATGTGGTCATCAAAAGGGTCTTCGGTTCGTTTAATCTTGTGGACTAATTTTGAAATGTGTTTTACATTGTCCTTGTAATTCTTGTATCAGAATAGGCCTATCTAGTGGGTGGTCCGTGAATCTATGGAACTATCTGAGTTCCTTACTGAGATAGGTGACTGTATCTGACAGTCCTGATTTCTGAGTTCTACTCTAAAGACTGATACTAAAACTGGAACTGTGGGAGTTATTACTTAACCAACATGCCCCAAATCTGAACTGGTGGGGTCCAACCTATAACCCCAATTGAAAGGGTGTCAATACCGTGCCATGAGTAAAGACCTTTACTCTAGTCAAGCCTCTCTAACGGGTGACCCTCACAGGAAGTCAAACCTAAGGCAGTATAATAGTCAAGCCTTATTCTAAAAGGTGAATCCTACTCCTGCACTGGCTATGCAGTTCTGGAGTTTAGGGATTACTCCTAATGACTCTGCCTCTCTAATGGGGAGTCGCCAGCCCTGCACTGGCTCGATGCTAGCTCTTACTCCCAACTGAAAGACTCTAAACTGATTCTTAACTAAACTTAAACTGAGCTGAATCTGTTACAGATCATATTTCTCGAATGACCTGACTGAGTTATGCTGAATTCACTTGGTTTTGTATCTGACGGAATACTACTGAATCTTATTATCTGACTACATGATACTGAGTTCTGAACTGAACACTTAAATACAACTAGATCTGAGCTGAGAACTGAACTGAGGCTAGAATACTAGCGATACTGAGATTACTGAGATTTCTTAAGTTCTGTATCTATCTGAGAGTACAGAGTTCTATAACTCACTAAGTTTTGAGAATCGTGGCTTGACTGAGATTATCATGAAAAAGGACACTGGCTCTAGACTGCAGCTAAATTGTTGTGTATAAATACCCCCCAGGACTCGATAACGTAAAAGTAAAACATAACCATTCTTGAATAATCAAGACCATGGACATTCATTCACCATTACAATCACTAAACCATCTCTTCAAGCATTTAGGAATCATAAACATGTGATAATATAGGAAGACATGCTATTGACTCATACTCCATTCAACAAGGTCTTGCATCAAACACTTAGCATGCATTAAAGAACACATAACTAGGGGATTTCATGCTATCATGCCATAATTCATTCACTAAGGATTTTCAACAAACACTTGGCATGCATGGGCTTGCACATAATTGGAGATTTCTAGTGATCATGCTATAATAGGTCTAATTTCTTCACATAAGCATTTCATCGAACATATGGGGAGCATTATTTGCTTATTCAACAATTTATACACTTAATTGACATGAACACATCACTTAACAAGCAACTTGAAGAGGTTTTATCATGAACATCACATGAATATCACATACTAGGGTCAAAGCTTGAAAACATTATAAACAAACATGAATTAAAACTCAATAATAGCATGAACATCAATTTCAATTCACATAAATTATGAAAACTCATAAACATAAGAAGCTTTGAATTTTGAGAAGGATTCTTGAGCTTCTTGGGTGAAAGGGACTCAAGAATCAACATCTACATACCTTAGGAAACTCTTTCTTGAAGGCTCTTAGAGGGATTCTTGATTTCTTAATTTCTCTTGATTTTTCTTGAAGAAGAAAGAAGGGTTTTAATTTTGTAGAAACCCTAGCTTTTGATGTTAAAGAGGATAAATGAAGTTGTGAGCCTTGATCGGGTATAAATAGGGGATGAAAAGAGTGGAAAAAGACAAAAAAACCCTTTTTTAAAATGAGTTAAAAATGTTGAACGGGGGCTGCGAAGCGACGGTCCATCGCTTAGTCTAATGGTCCATTGGATCATCCGTCGCACATAGTTCAGAAAAAGAACACATTGCTTTAATGCAACGGTATTAGCGATGGTCCGTCACAAACCTGATGGACTATCGGATCATCCATCGCACGTTGGCCAGGACGAGGCCATACTGCCTCAGTGGAGATGGTCCTAGAGAAGGTCCATCGTAGTCTTGACTGTCTATCATCCTGGACATCGCACATAGTTCAGTCACTGTCTTAGTTGTGACAGTCATGGCGACGGTCCGTCAACCCGTCTGTCGCACCTGGGCGGTTCTGATAGCTCTTAGTAAAATGGTCATAACTTTCTCGCTCGATATCGGATTTTGATGAAATTGGTATTGATAGAAAGCTTATTCGATGTTCTACATGACAAAAATTAGATATTAGGGAAATTATACATAGTTCAAAATACTTCTCACTTGGGAAAACACTTCTCAACCTTTTAGGTCCAGATTAACACTTTACTAAACACGCTCTAAGGCTCAAACTACGAGAGAATTTTGTGGGGTCTTACAATATCTCCCCCTTGGAAACATTCGTCCTAAAATATGGCTTGATAGGCTAATAACACTGATTAATTGAACTTACTCAAGGAACGAGAGCATCTAAAACATGATCATGCAACTGGAATAACTGATATACTGAGCTCTCATACTGGGCACACTTATCTGATGCATGGAATACTCGACTGAAGCTACTCATAAGCTAAATTCTCATAATAGACCTACATATCTGATGCATGGATCCGTAACTGAGTTGCTCTCATGAATGCATGACTGAATACACTAAAAAACTGAACTCTTTCTATTGAACATGTATTTCTAATGCATGAATGTCTGACTGTACTGACTTTTGAAAGATTGAATGGTTATGCAATGATAACTGATCTTAACTTCATAAGGAGAGTCTAAATATGCAACTAAATGAGTCTAAGGACATGAAATCATTTCAATATCATGGGGTGTCTCCCCCTTGGGACTCTATGTCCCTCTAAACACACTTTGCTGAAATACTAGGGTGGTGCACGGTGCACCTACGAACTGGGTCATGATTGATTGACTGATATCCGAAACTAATGCATGACTCATGCTGACATATAAGCTCAAAATTAGAGAAAATGATCTAACAATGCATATCATAAAGATGAAGGACTCATAACATACCCGCATCTATATTAGGGAACCTTTCCTGATCATGGTAGGTCTGAAACACATGAAGTCTGTTCTAACGCTAACCACTACTGGCACCAGAAGCGGAACCCTACTGATGAAACTCTTTACCCCTCTGAGATAGCAATCCATATTCTCGCATTCTGTGGCCTAGATTACCACACCCAAAGCACACATCACTACCGTCTCTAGACACACCTAGGTAGCTCTTGCCACACTCTCCATAAAGCGGATAGGTACGAACACCACTAGCACTACTTTGGGCTTTGGAGCCTGGTGCTCCATCATGTCTGACATCCCCAAACTTTGGTGTGGGTACACTATTTGAGGATGGAGCTCGGACTATAAAATCTTTGGCTATGCTGAGAACGACTACCACCCTGGGACCCTGCCTGAGAGAAACCATGACTGCCTGCTCTGGCTCTCTTACTCACTCTTTCTCTTTCTTTCATCTTATTTATCTCAATTTACTATGCATGCATCATCAGTCTAGAAATATCCATATCTCTATTAAGCATAGTAGCCCTACACTCTTTCAACACTAACCCAGATACACCAGTCACAAAATTACTCATACCGCTCTAAGGTCAACTATCAAGTTAGGAGCATACTTAGCTAACTGGTTGAACTTAAGATAATACACCTTCACTATCATGGAGCCTTGCCTTAGGTTCATAAAATCCTTTACCTTTGCCTGTCTCATCTCTAGCGGGAAAAACTTATCTAGAAAGACATCCTGAGACTCTTGCCAAGTCACAGGAGTTGCATTCTTCTCTCTATCCTTCTTTCACATCACTAACCAATCATGAGCAATATCATTTAGTCTATAGGACACTAACTCTAAACTCTCCTTATCAGAAACATGTATAATTTGGGTGATCTTCCTCACCTCCTCCAGATAAAGTTATGGGTCCTCACCTGCTTTTGATCCAAAGAATTCTGGAGGGCTCATCCTCATGAAATCTCTAATTCTGGCTATGGCTAAACCCCTATATTGCTGAGGTGGGGCCATAACCTAATGGTTCCCCTGAGCATTAGTCACCACAGCTAGGGCTAGCGCATAAAAAGCGGCCTGAAACTCAGCGTGTGACACACTCTCATTCTCAGGATCTACTGGCTGAGGTGACTGGTCATTAACCCTATGGGTACTATCTCTATGAGGAGGCATACTTTGCAAATAGAAGAAAGAGGTGTATTAGACTGAGGATCAACTTGATCTCATGCTCACTTACACAATATGAATACTGAAAGAAGGGAAACCTCTCCTAAAAATATCTTATAGCCTCTCGTACATAAATATGTTATGCAACACAGCCTTACACAAGATTCTACTAGATGCGGCTTTTCAGACTCCTAGGACACTTGAACCTTAGGCTCTGATACCAAGTTTGTAACGACCTGATTTTCTGGAATCGGAACGTCACACGGTGCTCATGATCCCGTAGGACCACAAGCTAACCCTCTACTGATATCTGTTCCTAAGCACTGCATAATATAGATAATAAATGCATAAAATAGCCATAAGGTTCAAAATATCTAAAAATACTCAAATTGAAAACTGAATACTGATACATCTATCCAAAAAGCCTCTAAACTATCTAAACTATGGATTTGATGGGACATGTCCCCAACTAACTCTGTCTACTGAAAATAAAATAAATTTGATATGATAATAAAATAAGGATCATCCTCGACTGAAGAGGACTAACTACTGCGTCTATTGCTGCTGACTGGGACTAAGCTGCTAAGGGTTCTCTGGATCTCGTTCCTCTGAACCTATGGTATCAAATAAAATACCATAGTGCAAATGCGTCAGTACGGGAATGTACCAAGTATGAAGATGAGGTAAGTCTAAATGCAAGGGCTTATGCATGAACAATTACTTAACTGAATAATCATAAAAGTACTGAATGAGAACACATACATGAATGCACAAATCATGACTCTGAATACTATGACTCGAATACTATTTTACTATCATCTGAACACACTACTGATACTGAGATACTGAATAACTAAATCTTCTAATATCTATAACTGAGTACTGAAGTTAAGATCAGTCCTATCTAGAGAGTGATATTGGAAACTAATGATACTAAAGTTGATTAACTGAATCTACTCATATCAATGACTAAACTCTGAATCTTGCTACTCTCGACTGACCGAATCTGAGAGCAAACCTCTCTAACGGATGATCCTGAATCTACTATCAATGATAAGAAAAGATTATGTTTGAGATCAAACCTATCTAACGAAAGATCTCTGAATCTGATAATGAGAATACTCAACTAAATCTGAGACTGAGATCAAGCCTAACTAATGGGTGATCTCTAGATCTGATAATGAGATTACTAAACTGGATTTGAGAACAAGATTAGGCCTATCTAACAGGTGATTTCTTAATCTGATAATACTGATACTTACTAACTTTATGAGGGACCAGGCCTATCTAATGGGCGGTCCATAAATCTATAGAACTATCTGAGTTCCTTACTGAGATAGGTGACTGCATCTGATAGTACTGATTTCTGAGTTCTACTCTAAAGAGTGATACTAAAACTACAACTGTAGGAGTTCTTACTTAACCGACATGCCCCTAATCTGAACTGGTGGGGTCCAACCTATAACACTAGCTGGAAGGGTGTCAATATCGTGTCACGGGTAAATACCTTTACTCTGGTCAAGCCTCTCTAACGGGTGACCCTCACAGGAAGTCAAACCTAAGGCAGTATAATAGTCATGCCTTATTCTAATAGGTGACTCCTGCTCCTGCACTGGCTATGCAGTTTTGGAGTTCAAGGATTACTCATAACGACTCTACCTCTCTAACAGGGTGCTGCCATCCCTGCACTCTCTCGATGCTAGCTCTTACTCCCAACTAAAAGACTCTAAACTGAATCTTAACTAAACTTAAACTGAGCTAAATCTGTAACTGATCATATTTCTCGAATGAACTGACTGAGTTATGCTAAATTCACTTGGTTCTATATCTGACGAAATACTATCAAAACTCGTTATCTGACTGCATAATATTGAGTTCCAAACAGAATACTTGAATCTAGATCTGAGCTGAGTATCGAACTAAGTCTAGAATACTAGCGATACTGAGATTACTGAGATTTCTGAGATTTCTTAAGTTCTGTATCTATCTGAGAGTACAGATTTCTATAACTCACTAAGTTCTAAGAATTGTAGCTTGACTGATATTATCATGAAAACTGACACTGGCTTTAGTCAGCAGCTAAATTGTCGGGTATAAATACCCCCAGGACTCGATAACATAAAAGTAAAACATAACCATTCTTGAATAATCAAGACCATGAACATTCATTCACCATCACAATCACTAAACCATCTCTTCAAGCATTTAGGAATCATAAACATGTGATAACATAGGGAGACGTGCTACTGACTCATACTCCATTCAACAAGGTCTTGCATTAAACACTTAGCATGCATTAAAGAACATATAATTTGGGGATTTCATGTTATCATGCCATAATTCATTCACAAAGACTTTTCAACAAACACTTGGCATGCATGGGCTTGGACACAATTGGGGATTTCTAGTCATCATGCTATAATGTCTCTAATTTCTTCACATAAGAATTTCATCAAGTATATGGGGAGCATGCTTTGCTTATTCAATAATTTCTAAACTTAATTAACATGAACACATTACTTAATAAGTAACTTGAAGAGAATTTATCATGAACATCACATGAATATCACATACTAGGGTCAAAGCTTGAAAACCTTGTAAATAAACAAGAATTAAAACTCAATAATAGCAAGAACTTCAATTTCAATTCACATGAATCATGAAAACCCATAAAAATAAGAAGCTTTGAATTTTGAAAAGGATAATTTAAATTCTTGGGTGAAAGGGTCCCAAGAATCAACATCTGTATACCTTAGGAAACTCTTTCTTAAAGGCTCTTGGAGGGATTCTTGATTTCTGTTAATTTTTCTTAAAGAAAAAAGAAGGTTTTGATTTTATAGCAACCCTAGATTTTAAGGTTAAAGAGGAGAAATGAAGTTGTGAGCCTTTATCGGGTATAAATAGGGGCTGAAAAGAGTGGAAAAGGACCAAAAAGTCCTTTTTAAAATGAGTTTAAAATGTTGAATGGGGTCTACGATGGTCGAAGCGATGGTCCACCACTTAGTCTGATGGTCCGTCAGATCGTCCATCGCACATCAGTCAGAAAAAGAACACACTGCCTCAATACGACGGTCTTAGGGACGGTCCATCACAAACTCAATGGTCCGTCGGATCGTTCATTGCACGTTAGCCAGGATGAGGCCACACTGCCTCAATGGCGATGGTCCTAGCGATGATCTATCACAAGCTCGGCGGTCCGTCGCACCTGGGCAGTTTTGATAGCTCTTAGTAAAATGGTCATAATTTTCTCATCCGATGTTGGATTTTGAAAAAATTGGTATCGATGAAAATCTTATTCAATGCTCTACATGACAAAAAGTTGATATTAGAGAAATTGTACATGATTCAAAATACTTCTCACTTAGGAAGACACTTCTCAACCTTTTAAGGCCAGATTAATACTTTACTGAACACACTCTAAGGCTCAGACTATGAGAGAATTTTGTGGGGTTTTCAGGGATATTGTTGATAGAATGACCAAGGTCACTCATTTCTTGCCCATGAGGACTAATTTCTTGGTGGAAGAGTATGGTAAGTTGTATATTTTGGAGATCGTGAAGTTGCACGGTGCTGATTTCTATTATCTCTGATCATGGTCCTTTATTTTCATCCCACTTTTAGAAGTTTCTCCAAAAGGGTTTGGGTCCGAGTGTGTTCCTAAGTTCCTTCTTTCCACCCACAAATAAATGTATAAGCAGAAAAAACTATCCAAACCATAGAAGATATGTTGCTGGATTATGTAATCGATTATAGTGGTAGTTGGTATGACCACTTTTCTTTGATTGAGTTCGCCTATAATAATAGCTACCACTCTAGTATTGATATGGCTCCTTTTGAGTCATTGTATGGTAAGAGATGTCGGACTCCTATTGGGTGGTACAAAGTTGGCGAGGGTAAGTTGCTTGGACCGGATTTAGTTCACCAAGCCTTGGAGAAGGTAAAGGTGATTCATAATAGATTTAAAACCTCTTAAAGTCACTAAAAGTCCTATGGGGATATAAATCATAGGGACTTAGAGTTTTGTGTTGGTGATTGGGTGTTTTTGAAATTATGTCCCATGAGAGGAGTGATGTATTTTGTAAAAATGAGAAGCTTAGTCCCCTGTATGTTGGTCCCTACTTGATGGTGAAAAGGGTGGGCAATATTTCCTATGAGTTGGAGTTGCTTTCTAGTATGGACTCTATTCACCCGGCTTTCTATGTCTCTATGTTATGGAAATGTGTGGGTTACCCTTCATTGGTTTTTCCCCTGAGGGATATTGATATCTCGGACTCCTTGTCCTATGAACAGGTCTCGGTGAGGATCTTATATTATCCGGTTCGACGATTATGAACGAAATAAGTGTCTTCGGTGAAGTTTCTATGGAGGAACCAAAAGTCTAAGGAGGCTACTTGGGAGGCAGAGAAGAACATAAATTCCAAGTACCCGCATTTATTTTCCATCCCTGAAACTTGTGATTGAGGTATGTGTTAATATTCTTGGTTTGACTTGTGTATTAAGTTGATAACGGGTTTATGTCTCTAAACTTTAAAGGAGCCATCTGGCCACAATAAAAAATAGGTTTGAATCCCTCAGCGAGTGAAATAAATGAGTGATTGAATAATCATGATATGTGTTGTGTTGCATTATTATTGTTGTGAGCTTATTTTAACTTGTTGAAAGTTGATTTGATATATGATAAAGGTTTAACCCATGTCTATGCTTGCCTTACCCCTCATTCGTGGATGAATAATCAAAGTGGGGGAGAATTGAAACACCTAGACTTTGAACCATCAAAAAACAACTTCATTTTTGTGTCTCTAAGTTGGATACGACTAGAGACTTGAGACATACCCTTGGTCACGACTCGTACCAACCTTTCCATCCCCTCTCATATCCTAGGTAGTGTGGTGAGGATCTTAAATTATCCTAGGTATGACTGACCCCTCCTCAATCATACCCTATGTATACGAGCCGTATCTAGGGCAATCATATAAAGTGAGACTTGAGCTTGAGGTAAACTGTCTTGCATGCGGTTGAAGCTTATGACTAAAGGGTGAGTCGTACGCTTTGTATATGACTCATGGGTGTGTTATCATACCCTTAACAGTGTGTGTCACCTAGGAATAGCCTAGGGTATGAGTTAGCGTACAATCACTAAGGAAATCGTATGGGGGAGTCGTACCCCTACACAAACTAACTTTTCAGCTTTTAACTAAAGACCTTTTGGTCATTTCCCTTGCCTAAAACCCGAACCCCTCTAACTATATATGGAATTATAGCCTTCTAAGTTTTCATTCTCCAAACTAAAACACTTCTAAACACTCTAAAGGCTTCTTGAAGCAAGATTAGAGGCTAGGGTTTGGAGGGTGATCATCTAGTGGCAAGAGGGAGTCAACATTCATGGTGATTCAAGTTGTTTAAGGCATGTACCTTTTCCTCTTTCTAAATAACCCTAAACCCATATATTTCACACTTGGATTAGTAAGTGTACGTGGTGGTTTTGAAATTAAATAAAAAGGGTTTTGTTGCTAAATAATTAATAATGATGATTCTTACTTAGTCTTGTGTTTATTCATGTTATTGATGATGAATTGCATATGTGGGAGCTTGTTGTATGTGATCTAATATGTGGTTCATGAGTAACCCTAATCTTGATGATTTTTACCATGAAAATGACCTTGTAAAAGGTAAGTTCATAAGGTGTTTAGGAAAATGTCTAAGTGAATTGCCTAGTTAAATTGTTAGTGATGCATTGAACTAGGGCAATGGTCCAATAGTTATGAATGATAGATAAATATTATTATGAAGGCATTATAAGCCATTTATTTTGAATTTGATAACCTTGTTGGTTGATGACTAATGAAATGGTAAGGCCCTAGACATAGAGATAACTTGAATTATGTATTGAACCAAGTATGGTGAAACTATGATATATTATGGTTAATGAAATGTGAATAGTTATATGCGTCTTGAGGACCACAAATTGTATGGTATGATGAATTGAATAAAGGCATTGACCTATTGAGATAGTTGAGAAATGAAGGCTCCCACGAGGACCATGTGGTCATGTATAATGTTGAATTGGCTAAATAAACCAAAGCCCTTAAATGTGATATAAATTGTACAAGATTAAATGCATGAACTAATGGGTCAAGAGTTCAAATAGCGACAAATAATAACGGGTGATTCAAGTTCCTCGTCTAATGATACGGCTAGTGTTTCAAGTTCCTCGTCTAATGATACGGCTAGTGATTTGAGTTCCTAGTCCCATGAAATGATTGGTGATTTGAGTTCGTCGTCTAATGAGACAACTAGTGATTCGAGCTCCTAGATCGGTGATATGACTAGTGATTTGAGTTCCTAGTCAGAAGAGATTTCTTGAAGTTAGAATACCTCATCAAATGATATGGCTAGTGATTCAAATTCCTAGATCAGTGATATGACATCTAGTTCCTAGCCCAATGAAATAAAATGACTAGTGATTCGAGTTCCTAGACCGGTGATATGACTAGAGATTCGAGTTCCTAGTTCAATGAAATGAAACAACTAGTGATTCGAGTTCCTAGTTCAATAAAATGGCAATGAGATTGGTCAAGTGAGCTAACTTGGTTGAGATTTCTTCACTCCAAATCTCATGAATGAATGATTGAGAAGGCATGCTAAGTCATTTTCCCTTGTGGCATAATATGATCACGCTGTGTATATCCATATGTATGAGTATATGTTCAAGAATAATGTTAAGCCTTGGTCTCTTGATTAGCATGTGAAATGCCTATGTGTAAGGATAAGTGTATCAATATGAATGATGATAATGTATTGACTTGTTGTTAAATGATTATGTTATTGTATCCTTACCCTTGAATTACAAGCTAATATTCCAACCGCTAACTATGTCCGGACGCCATGTCCCCACACGATATAGGGGTCGGAGCTTCATCTTCTTTTTCTGTGTAGTAAGTAGTGAATCGAAGCGGTTCGTACACTGAATTTGGAGTGGTGAGCTTCCTTACTTCATAATACATTTATCCTTGGTCTCCTATCTTTAGACTTAGTTTATTTTTACATAGTTTGGATATCGTTAGAGGCTTGTCCCGATGTATACATTTCTAAACTTTGATTTGTATAGAGGTATTGTGGATGACTGTGGACTTGGGCATATTGGGTTAGAGTGTTGATAATTATGAAATGGTTGTTCTTGTTAAGCTTTGACACATAGTCACATTTCCGCTATCTTATTATTATGGTTGGATTGTATCCGAGCCTTGTGGTTTGTTGTTGATAGATAGGTTGGGTTACGGGGAAACCTCCAATACATGTGTGCTTGTGGTGCCCATACGACATGGCACGATTTTGCATCGTGTCAAAATTAATCGCTTGTATTAGCATGTTAATCAGTTTAACCTAAATTTTAATTAACCAAGAAGCTTAATTGAGATCATTATGTGCTACTTGTTGTCCAATGTGTTTACACGATTTGAGTCCAACTAGGAACTTAGTTTTTTTGTCTAGACCATAAATCCAAAATAGAAAAGTTCAATGCCTTTTGGATGAATAGGTTGGGATGATAGGCATTTTAGAGGCGTTAGTTTTATCCTTTCTTTAAGAGAATTTTTAGGTTAACAACCAGCCTAGATGGGGTGGATAGACATTTAGAAGTGATAATAGCTAACATATATTACGCGACGTTTGACATTAACACTTGTCTAAGAATCTGGTTGTTGGCTAATGGGTAGGATAATGATTAACAATTTAGGGTTTTGGTCTGAATAAAACCAAAAATATTCCTTTGTTTGATTGTTTGAATTTTTTATTTTTATTACATTTACCTTACATGCTAATTTATTTGGGGGTAATTAATTTATTATATAAGCAATCCCTTATTTCTATAATTTATGTCGTCTCTCTCTTCTCTTGTCTTATTTACATGTTTTATTAATTTTATCACTAAGGTAATTGATAGTTAAAATAATTAAATTACATGCTTAGTTTATTCATGTTTTTCCACTTAGTAACATTTAAGTTAATAAAATAGTTGACCTTTGTTTATCATATAGAATCCCCACATAAAATACGAATTTGGCCGGGAACCATATTTATAGACCACGAAAGGTGCCTAACACCTTCCTTTCGAGGTAATTTGAACCCTTACCCGAATCTCTGGTGAACTAAGACTAAATAACAAAAATAGGTTCGTAGTTAGACTAGAATGGTACCCTAAGGCACCGTAATACATTAGGTGGCGACTCTTCATACTCTATAAATAATTCCAAAAAGAGTAGTCACGTTGAATCCCACTTTTCGCAAGAAAAATGGGGTGCGATAGATAATACTCATCACATGATGACAAGGACAAAATCAAGCACCATGTTACAACTACCGAATTTCCTAACACTTTTGGCTACCACCTCTTATCCTACCAGTGCACCCTAGAACCTAAAGAAAGTTGTATCTCAACCTTATTGGTTGCAAACTATGAGAGAAGAAATATAGGCCCTATATCACAATAACACCTGGACACTTGTATAGTGGGAACCTCAAATAAATATAGTTGGATCAAGGTGGATGTTTAAAATAAAACTGAAGGCGGATGGCACGTTCGAGAGATATAAAGATCGCTTGGTTGCAAGAGGATACAACCAAATTGAAGGATTAGATTTTAAAAACACATTTAGTCTAGTGGTGAAGGCTACAATAATTCGCACATCTTCGCCAACTCGACATGAAAAATGCCTTTCTTCGTAAAAGACTCAAAGAGACTACATATATGTGGTAACCTCCGAGTTTTGAAGACTCTGATGCACCAAATCATGTTTGTCTGCTCCAAAAGACAATATACGGGCTGAAGAAATCACCAAAGGTTTAGTGAAAAGATCCTTCACCTTGGTTTTCTTGGAAGCCATGCCAATTCGACTTTGTTTTTTTGGTTACACAAGGGTGATACTATTATTTTGCTGCAATATGTCAATGATATCATGATATTGGGAACAATACCATGATTTTGTAGACCTTTATTTCTCAGTTGAGTACTTATTTTGCTTTAAAAGATATGGGTAGTCTCTATTTTTTCTTAGGCATTGAAGTTGTGCCATATCCAAATGGAATCTTAGTCAAGTGAAATATGCAAAGGACATTCTCAAACTGACCATGATACACTGTGCTAGAGCAATCCATACGTTATTATCGCAAAAAGGTGATTTTCATATCACAATTAGATCTTTTGTTGGTGCCTTTGACTATAGAAGTATAGTTGGTGGGCTTCAATGACACATCTTGATATTACTCATGTTTTAAATCAAGTATATCAATTTATACAATCTACTACAACTATGCACTGGTAAGGAGTGAAATGTAGCCTTTGGTACCTTGTATGGACTATATACTATGTACTTCGCATCACTTCTCGATCCTCCTTATAGGTTGTTGGCTTTTCAGATGTCAATTGGGTAGGTTGTGCTATCAGTTGTTGATCAACTACAGGGCTTCATGTGTTCTTAGGAGTTAACTGTACTTCCTGGTTATCTAAAAAATTACATACCATGTCAAAATCTAGTGCTGAAGATGAGTACTATGCCCTAGTCTCTTTTGCAGCAGAAATCACATGGATCCTTTATTTGTTGAGACACCTTTGTGTATCACTTGAATCTCCTCACATATTTTATTCAGACAATATTAGTTCCTTGCACCTCACTTGTAATCCTATTCTCCATGCTCACACACAGCATGTTAAACTAGACTCATTTTGTACGAGAAAAAATTATAGCTGGTGCAATGCTCACTAGATATGTTCCATCTGCAACTCAAGTTTATAATATTTACACGAAGTCCTTGTCAAAGAATTGATGCTATATAGAAATATAGCACTTTTGACTCTTAAAACTATGAAAATATACAAGTTTCTTAGGTTGTTTTATTAGATATGATGCATTTTGGGTATGTTTTGTAGGAAACTAGGTTTTGGATGATAAGTTCATGAAGAAAAGATGAAAAACAGTGTTTTGGATACTTATTTGATCAATCTTTGGTATTTGTGACACTTTTTAGATTGTATGTGACCAAAGTATGTGATGAAGGTTGAGCATTTGAAGCTTTGTTGCAATTAGTGGAAGGCCCGGTACTTACCTATGTCTACATGTGGACCACATGTAGCACATGTGGACCACATGTATAAGACTAAGGTGAGTGTTGGAGTTGAAGATCCAGATAATCCAGAGAGTTAATGAGCTGAAAAAGAACTTCTGAGACCTACCTATGTCAACATGTGGACCGCGTGTGGGCAAAGCATGTGTCAGAAGTCCAAAATCTCGAGAGCAGAGTTGCAGGATTTTTTTTCTAAGCATATGTAGTGGCCACATGAGCCCATCATCAGGCCACATGTTCTACATGCACCCAGCCTCAGGACACATATTCCACATGCACCCAAGGCCAGGTCGCATGTTGACACCACATATGGTCACCAAGCTTTTTTTGTATTTTTTTGTCCGGGCTTTGATTTTAGGTTTCCTCATGTACTATAAGTATCCCTTATGTGATTTTTGGTAGAAGTTATTCACTTTTATACTTACAAACATATTTTGATTTCGAGATTTGATTTTGGTCTTGGAATTCTCTTGTATTGAATTTGATTGATTAATTTAGTTACGGTTTTGGATTTTTATTTGTAATTATTGTGATTTCATTGTAATCTTTCAATAATGAATGTTGTTGATTACTTCATAAGCATGAGTGGCTAAAAACCCTTAGCTAGTTAACTAGGATCGAGATAAGGGTTAGTAAGGCAACATTTAGAGACTCAAAGGGTAAAGGGTGAAATGTATCTACTCGTCCAAAAGACTATAGAAGGTAGATAACTTATCAAATTTTGCATGCAAGGTATCTAGTTAGATCAATAATGCACGATAAGCCTACGGAGTTGAGAAGCCAGAGGGGAACATAACCCTAGTGTTCACCTATGATTGATTACAACTGAAGTTGATATTCACCTCTTATTTGATATTGCTACTCAAAACACCCCATTTACTTTTCCAGTTCTGCCCATTGATTACAACAGTTTGGAGCCATGATTCCATATATTCCCTTAGTATTTGACCCCAACCTTTGTTGGGTTACTATATGTGGCAGCAACCGCATCATCTTTAAAGTGAAAGTGTAGCTTGGGCATTACCAAATTTTGGCATTTTTGCTGGGGAATACAATGTTGATTTGTGAATTAAAGATGCTGCAGTTTTTGGGTTTTTGTTTTTGTTTTTATTCTTAGTTCGGTATACATCGGTGTATGCCTAACACAGAGAGTATAGGCAATCCCTTACTCTCAGTGAATCTGAATCTAGAGAGGATCCTACAAACACCTAGTAAGATAATGGAATAGAAAAGAGATGATATTCCTTAAGGGGTTCATGATCATGTGCCTCCTCCTCCTCTCAAAGGAGTTTAGGATATTGTTGATCAGAAAATAGGTATGATTTTAGCACAATCCTCTAATGAGAGAAGGGTAATAGAACAAGCTCACTGGATATCTAAGGAGGCAGAGCTAGCTGAGCAGAGATAAGAAGAAGACCGTCGAGTAGCAATCGGTAGAAATTAGAACAGAGCTGGAGGAGGTCGTCCTCAAGTGATCCCAGTATATCAGTATGTGCAGCCATATATAGATGATGAAGAAGATCTGGGATATATTGATCTGGTAGAGACTGGAGCCATTATCCCTTCAATTTTACCCCCAGGCATTAAGTTTAACATAACAAGAGCAATGGTCTAGCTCCTAAACCTGAAAGGTGTTTCTGCAGGCTTACCTACAGATGATGCAAATATTCACCTTGCAAATTTCATCAAGATTTGCAGTTCGTATACCATTTTAGGGGTGAATCAAGAAGTGCTTGAATTAAAGTTGTTTCCCTTAACACTTATAGGAGAAGCATCTTTATGGCTAGGGTAACTACCAAGAGGATCTATCACTACATGGAATGAGTTACGCAGGCAATTATTGAACTACTTCTTTCATCTTTCTAGGAATCTGCAACTTAAGGATGAGATCTATACTTTTAGGCAGCTATAATTAGAATCTATACACGAGGTATGGTTCAGGTTCAACAAAAAGATGAGTATAGTGCCCAACCATTGAATATCAGGGACAAGTCTATTGGAGATATTTTACAGAGCCTTGACAATCAGCTCCAGAGCCATAAAAGACACCATCTCTAAAGGAGCTTTTATGATACTACGCTGGGAGGCAGCTTCAGAGATGCTCGATAAAATCTCTCTCACTAACCAAGGATGGAAAACTTAGGAGGCTGAGAGAGGATCTGGCGTATATGCTATTGGTGCCTCCTACGGTCAAAAAGTACTACGTAGTTGATGATTCAGTAGCACAAGAGATAACGCAGCTACAAACTGATCTTGGGTTACTGGCAAAGCAATTTGCAATAGAAAGTTCTTAGAAAGTAAATGCAATAGGAGCACAGGGGTTAGCTTCCAAAACTTATGAGTCAGAATTAGAGGAGGAAGCAAACTATTTAGATCATCAATTGGTGGGTTTCCAAGCCCAAGGTCAAGAAAACCAAGGTCAGAACTACTATGACAGATATAGAGACCGTAGTAGGGAGTGAGATGTGACTAGAGAAAGAAGAATGACTTTAAAGAGAAAGGATATCGGTACATTCCACCTGGCAGAAGAGATGTAGAATCAAGAATGGAAGAGATGTTGACTAAGCTAGTAAAGGGTCAAGAATATCAGGAGATCAACCTTAAGGAGATTAAGGCTGACATTTCAGGGTTGACCCAGAAGGTCGAGATGGTCGAATCTCATGCCACTACCACTAAGCAGTTGGAGCATCAGTTAGGACAGATGTCAGCAACACTAAACTAGAGACAGTCAGATACCCTTTCGAGCAACACTATGCAAAATCTAAAAAATTATGGTCATGTTCTTGCCATTACCACAAGGAGTGGTATGACTACTATGGATCCCTCATTACCTGTTGTGGAAGTGCCAAGACATGATAAGGTTTCTATTAATAAGACATCTATTATGGTACAGAAAAGCCAACAGGTGGTGATAATGCAATTGGTAAGGAAAGAGGTAAGGGTTCGATCATTAGGCAGGAAATAAAACAAATTTCAAGACCACCCCACCTTTTTCTCAATGACTAAAGCAGAAATAAGAAGAAGAAAAATTCAAGCGATTCATTGAGATGCTGAAAGAGTTAAGCTTGAATATTCCTCTTCTTGAGGTATTGGAGAAGATGCCTGGATATGCCAGGTTTATGAAGTAATTGATCACAAATAAGAAAGAAACTACGATAGAGGATGTTGATGGCTAGCACTAGTGTAGTGCAGTCACTACTAGGTCTCTAGCCCAGAAAAAAGGTGATCTTAGAGCATTCAATATACCATGCACTATTGGGTCATCTCGATTCTCTAGAGCCTTATGTGACTTAGGAGCCACCATAAACTTGATGCCACTGGTTGTATTCAATAAACTGGGCTTGAGACCTCTTGAACCGGCTGCAATGCAACCATTTATAGCTGACCACACGGTGAAGAAACCTATAGGCATTTCAGTTGATGTGATTGTGGGAACTGATAACTTCATCTTTACAATTGACTTTTTCACTCTAGACTGTGAGGTTGACATCGAGATGCCCATCATATTAGGGAGACCATTTATGGCCACAAGTAGAGTGATGGTTAACATGAAAAAGGGAGAGAAGAAGTTTAGAGTCAACAGTGAGGAGGCCATATTCAACATACGAAAATCAATGAAGCAGCCAACCGACATATGAGTGGTGTCAGTGATAGATTGTATTGAAAACCCTGGAGGGTACTCTTATGGGTATCTTGATGAATTTTGAGTAATTATGGTACCCACATTTTGTCATGATGTTAAATCAAGCGCTGCATAGGAGGTAACCCATGGGCTTGTTGGTGAAGTCTGAGTAACCAACACAGCCACGTCGTGCCACGACATTAATTAAGTGTTGGGTAGGAGGCAACCCACTATTTTAGTATTCACTCTTTTGTTGTTTTTTTACTGTAGGTTTTTATATCATAAACTTACCCAGAATATGTAAAATTTCTACATTGTTAAATTTCCAGGTAAGGAGATTATGTGGCCAACCCATCAGGGTCGCAAGTCCCACACATGCCAGGTAAGTTGAGCAATAATTGAAAAGATTGAAATTTTGAGGATGAGAATGGAAAGTTGTGGACTTTGGTACATAATCATACTTTTGGGACTGCAAAATCAATTTACAGAACCATAAGTAGTGGGGAAAATGTCAAAATACAAAGTCCAGACTTCAGGAAAGTGGGCCAAAAATTTTGGCCCACATGCACCCTGTACATGCGGACCGCACGTTGCACATGCACCCCATGGCAGGTCATATGTGGTAGGCACGTGTAGGTGTCGTGGGTAAATTAACTGTGGGTCCAAATTTTAATTAAAATTTTGGGCCCACCAATGTATAATTAAGACCTAAATTGCCCCCCTCCCCTTATATTTAAACACTTTTAGCCTCATTCTAACTCATTCAAATTCTTAGAACCTCACTTTTCTCTTTAAATTCAAACTTCCCACTTAAATCATAAACTAATCCCGCACTTAAAGAAAGTCTAAATTAAAACTTGTTTGAGGTACCATTTTGTCTCAATACACTATAAACAAGTTCCAACCTGGGTTTTGCTTAATTCTTTCATTGTTTAGTTCCGAATTATCATAAAAGAGGCAACTTTCTTAGCTCCTAATGGTTACATATTGATTTATTTATTAAACAAACAAGTTGATAAGTTTATTTCCATGCAAAACATATAGAACCTATCATGCTTGTGTGTAGGAGCCTTGAAGTAACCTAAAATCTTAGTGTGGGGCCTTGTTTTGAATTATATTCTAAATATAGGCCCTAAACGGAAGTGAAACTTGAACAAGTAGAGCAATCCCAAAGTTTGGACATGTAATTTGCATTAAAAATTATGATTCTTGATATATGTGTGCACATTGGACTTGTTGGAACTTCTAATAAGTAATAGGGGTGTGAAAATTGAGGAAAAATTTGAACTTTTCAAATTTTGAGTTTTTCCTCAACTTCTGCAATCCCTCATTTTTGTTGGAAACTAACAACTAGTTTTTTAGGTACACATAACATCAAAAGATGCTAAGCAGAAGAAGGCTAAGACATTGAGGAGATGGGATGAGTCCTCCGAGCCTAGTGGTTCAATGGAGGAATACCTAATTACACGACTTAGAGATATTGCAGATAGAGTGACATGTAGAGTCATTAGAGGATAGATACACTAAGTAGACGATACTAATTTATTAAGCGCTATAGGATAGATACTACCTGAGCAGTCATAGTAGGGTAGATGGCCAGCGTTTACTCAGCCTAGGTCTTTGTCTGAGGCTACTTAGATTGTCCAGATTGCTTAGGAACATGTAGCCCAACCGAGGATGAAGTCAGCACAGTCGAGTGATCATGATAATGAGGATGCGGAAAATTCTGAGTCAGATCCACAGAGAGTAGCTCAGGACCCTCAGTCGAAGGAGGGATCCCAGGATTCATCTAAGGTTGCAGAGCAGGAGGAGGCATCAGCAGTACACCAGTCGAAAAATGGTATCGCCATTTATGTACAGTAGTTCGATGTACCCCAGTCTGAGGAGGGTACAGAGCAGGATTCCCTTGAGGCACCAGTACAGCAGGGGCAGCGTCCTACATCCACACATACCTCGAAGGCATCTCTTTAGAAGGAAAATTTAAGGTAGTGCATGGAGGGGATGTAGATGATATATGCTATAAACATATGCATTTTAGAGGCTGGTAGGCCTAAGAGACTTATTTATGAGGAAGTGCAGGATTGATCTATCTAGGTTGAGTCGAGTACCACAGTTACGCGCTTCATTTGATCGTTATTAGTTAGAGTGGATAACTAGACCACTTGGTTCTTACAACCTAGCTATGGTACGTGATTTTTATGCATCATAACATGCCACAGTAGTTTTTTTTATGCGTATATCTCCAAGCTTGATGAGACACATAGATCAGCCATAACTTGATCAGACCCTTGTAAGAGGGGTCGGGGTTGATTTTTCAGTAGAGACTATCCATTAGGTTGTTTTTTATCCAAACTATATCACTCCCACATCTATAGAAAAGTGTGACTATAGACTAAGAGTTTTATGTAATAGACACATTATACAGGAGGCTAAGTATAGATGAGAGAGAGTTGATAAGGCAAGGTGGATAGCCAGCTATGTTTTATTTTTGGGTGATCAAACCCCATGGATTGAGGGTTATGGTATGATAAAAAAAGGTTCGTTAACCTTTGATGCCAAGTTTTGGTAGTTGCTCATCTGATATCTACTATTACCTACTGCTTCAAATAATGTGTTGACTTGGGAGGGAGCAGCCCTTGTTGCTAGTTTGATGGTCGAGTATGCTATTGATGTTTTATCCATTCTCTAGCATAAGATCCATGACAGAGCATTTGGGGAGATGACAAATTAGCCATTTCCTTACCTGATTCAGAGATTATATGACGAGGCCACTATACCAAAGATACTGGGAGTAGATGAGAGAGTACGCGTGATAACCACTATGCACATGAAAATTATAAAGGATCTGACATGCCCGACCTTTCCTAGGAGATCTAATGAGCCTACCATAGTACCTCAGGCCCAAATTAAGGGCCCATCATTTTCCATAAAGCCTGGTGATATACATGGAGATGATATGGAAGTTATTATTGATCATGAGATAGGGGAGTAGAGAGAGGCCCCAGATTTGAGTACTCAGGGTGAGAGGACTCCATCCATTTCTTCATCGGTGCCGCTTTGACCTCAGAGCTGGTTGTCATATGTTCAGAGTGTACTCGCCCATTCACTATAGCTCCTGCAACAAGTATGATTACTATATCTCGAGAATTCTTACAGTCCTTAGTGGACAGTCAGAGGGCCACTAATGCTCGATTATGGGTTATTAAGACCAAGATGACTACTCCATATGGGCAGATACATTTAGAGTTCAGACTAGATTTGAGATGGCAGAGGCTAGATGCGAGGATACACAAATAGCTGCCCTATTTGAACTATGTGCTGATTTATAGGCACGTCTTGATGAGTTTGAGAGACGATTTATAGCCCAATTTACAAAGATAAAGATATCGGATCTAGCCCAGATAAAAAAGAAGATGGATATTTTATGAGTAGAGGTATGCTCTCTGCCAGAGAGCCATGTGGCAGCCACTCCTCTAGTTATACCCCCAGTGATCTAGATATCATCTCTATGTATGCATACATTTTGATTTCTTTACAAAGAATGAGAAGGAGGTCCTGATAGTTGGGGCCAAGAGATGTCACATGGGATACTTGCAGGATCTTGACCAGGACCTTAAAAGTGTCAGACATGATTTGATGGATTCTGCATTTGTTGAGAACAATAGATGTATAGCGATAACAGTGGGTGCATCTTCTAGTAGTACACCACCGCGCTACCACCGCCTCCACTAATTGATATGCCCCCATCTGGGGATACTCATGACACGTACGCTTAGTGCATCCTAGGTATGTCCTTATTCTCTTTGTTTTATATTATTTTCATGTATTGGGAATAGCGCACAGTTTTTAGTTGGAGGTAGGGTATACCATTGTCGTCGCAGATTTTTATTATCGTATTTTTTTCTGTCAGTCGTGGTATGGTTATAGAATCGGCATGTCTAAATTAAAATTTGCGTTGTATTGTATTTTATTTTATTGTGTTGTGTTTCTATATAATTAGGAGATTTTAAAGAATTTAGGGCAGTTGTCATGTTTTGATTGATTTTTGAGAAAAATGATACCCCTCTAAAATTGTGTTTTAAACCTGTGTGAATGTATATATGTGTGAACATTGTGGATTTTGTTATAGCAATAGGATTAGGGACATGATAATCACTTGCTAACAATTGCATAAATCGAATAAGTAGTA
>NC_061121.1:159854104-159854886 GCF_002878395.1 Capsicum annuum | reverse complement strand
GAGATACGTCTCCATAAGTTAACTAAGCATCCACCTTAATCTGTAACCCATAACCACCTATTTAAAGTTATTTAATTAATTTTTTAGATTCTTTGTTCCTTAATCTCATTAATCTCCCTCAAGAAAATGTTCATTGTATCAAACTTGATGGTAAAAGAGGAAAGAATCATCAACTCTTTCTTGTTTCTATGATAATAACAATTTTTGTGTAATAATTAATTTTAGAAAATATGAAAAATAAATTGAGTAGGAGAGAGTGTCAATTATACCTTCATTTATTTTAAGACCCACTTACAAGAAAGTGTTTCAAAAGAAAAAGAGGGTGTGGGATTGATCAGGAGAATTTCCTCAGACATTGGACAAGTTAAAAACATTGCATCATCCAACTCTTTTCGTCCCACAAATTAAAAACATGCATCATCCAACTCTTTTCAGCCCACACAAATGAAAATCCTCATCATATCTTCATTCCTTTAGACTTTCGTTTTATTATTCAATTATGTGCTCTCATCCCAACTTTACACTTTATTAAAGATCACTACTCTATGTAAAAGATGAAGCGTCCACCATCAAAATAGACCGAAATAACGTGTTAACTTTTTTAAAGAGTATAAAGCTCACAAAATATTTGAGTTAAGCTTACGAAATATGTGATTATCTATTTTTATTTTATAAAGCTCACAAATACGTGAGTTATCCATTTTTATTTTATAAAGCTCGCAAAATATGTGAGCTTTATACCTAAAAAACTTCATCTTCCCAAATGCCCCCCCCCCCCCCCC
>NC_061121.1:159843738-159854004 GCF_002878395.1 Capsicum annuum | reverse complement strand
ACCCCCCCCCCCCCCCACACACCACCACCACTTTGATTCCCCACATTTGGTCCTTTCAAGATAAATTTTTGTCGACTCTCAATCGGTGGTTCCACATAGTTGTAGTTTGATGCTTGAAAATTGAAAAATTGTTACGATTCAATTAGTTGAGGTAATTTTTTTAAAAAAAATTTGCTAAAATTGTTGATTCAGATTGTTGGTTCAAATTATTAGTTTAGTGAATAATGTTGTAATTGTTGGTTGGCTATTGCAAATTTGTTTGGTTAGTTTCTTGTTTGAACAGTTATATGTTAGCAATTAACACCTCAAAGCAATATCAATATGCGGCACATGATCAATTGGGAAAAGGAATAATGAGTCCTAAAAAATTAAGCGGTACTAGAGAGCGATTTGTGCCGTCTGTAACATAGCTTATTTGGAACAACCAAGTAATTTCCTTTTTTTCCTTTTTGATAACAAAAAGAAATAAGTAATTGTGCTGTAAATTCCAACATAAGAATCATGTTTACTAGGCCATATTACTTAGCAAAAGTAAAAAGTCATGGTTTCCACCTCAAACTATACACGAAAAGTCTAGATAACACCCAAACTATTATAGTGACCTATTACACACTTATATTATATAAAAGTGAAACTATTTCTACCTTAGAAGGTGACGTGGCAGAGAAGGTGCATTCACCTTCCTAAGGTGCGTTAGAGGAAGGGAAAAAAAATCTTAAAATGACATAATTGCACATGTGTCACTATTTCATTTGTCATTATATCATTAAGTATTCCTAATATTTTTCTTAATATATACAATTAGATTAATTATTTTTTCAATTGAAAAAATGTTAATAAAATTAAATTTTCTTAGTTATTCATTTTAATATGTGGGTCCCGCCTTCTTCAATTGCTTCTTCTTCACCAAATCACCATTAAAACACCACCATTGACACCATCATTATCAAACTCAAATCTTTACCACAATAATTTTAAGAATCCACCATAGATTTCATAATTGGAATCACAATACAATCATTAGTATCACAAAAATCACAAACAACCACTATAAAATTCAACATCCACTACTAAAATTGCCATTAGGATCACAATATTACCATTGTTTACATCCAAAGTTAACAAATTCGCACTTGCACCACTACTAAATTCTAATGGCGCCTTACAATTGGCAATGAAACTTCCCTTTTCCTTTTTTGTCTTCCTCTTCCCACACCTGCCACCGACAATAATGGTGTTATCACTGTTGTTTTCGGGTACAAAAAAATCTGTATGTTGGCAAAACAACTTCAATACAAGTTCAAGAATAAATCAAGAACACTTATAAAGTTTCCAACACCTTCAACACAAGATAAAAAACGATCTTTCAAAGAAGTGTGTTTTCAGTATTTTAAAAAAAATTAGATAAAGCAGAAAAAGTCAAGTCCTCTGAATTCACGAAGTGTCCTTAAGGAAATAATTCCCCTCAAGTACCCGAGGTTGCGGAATTTTCCTTCTAGGATAAAATGGCTTAACAATCCGACTGTAGTGATACCTCAAACGATCAAATTCTCTTCGAACTCACTCAACAGTTAGATGATCACACAAAGTATTTTAGAAGACAAGAAATATTTTCAAGTGTAGAAAACTCATACTAAACCTGTGGAAAAATGCAGGTTTATATAGCCATTAAGTGCCCCTTTCGAAAGGTGGCAATGGTTCACCGGAAAGGTGTATCCTTTTTGAACAATCATGTCTGTCCATTCGAAAGAGTGTGTCATTTTCGAACAGCCACAACCATCCAAACGGTTGTACCTTTTCCCGAAATAGTATGTCTTTTACTCAAAGAGTTATGTCCCTTTTAAACAAATTTTTATTTTCCATTCACACTAATTGAACCCAACGATCCCCCACATGAATGGGGAATGACTACTCATTGTAAAACTTTACGGACAAGTATGTGATCATCAAGTAAAGACTGATTGCATCTGGATAAGTGGGTTTTCCTTTGAACTTTTTGTAGTAAACATGCATTGGTGCACTCGATCAATCGGTGGATTTGATATCTTTGAATCGTCGAGTTTTAATGTACACCTAGACAACACATGTCACACAACCAGCCTTTTACCATTTATGATTCTCATGATTTTATTCGTTACTGCCATGAACGCATCTCGGTCTTATGGGAGCTTAGAGAATAAGCCTTTACTAACATTCTCCTTGAAACGGCTTCCACTTCGCCCTCACATAGGTGATTTTTAAACATTCAATACTATAGATTAAACTATTTGGTCAATCTGTCAAATTTAGATAATCATTAAAAGACTTTATACCATAAGTCTTATCCTTGTTTACTAAACATTGTCTACATCATGAGAATGGATTGGGTATATTGACAATGTTGAACCCATCAGACACAACATTGTTTGATCTCCTTGAACCTAGCTCTTAGGATTTACAGTCTGCTAGGTAGAGTTACCGCTATGCTAACTTATCCTAGACTGTAAACCCATTCCCTTGGATGCCCTCTCAACTCCTTCTCTAGATAGACCTTTTGTAAGTGGATCCGACATATTATCCTTTGATTTCACATAGTCAACAGTGATAATTCCACTAGAGAGAAGTTCTCTAACGGTATTATATCTCCGTCTTATGTGATGATATTTACTGTTGTACATTATGCTCCCCGCCCTACCTATTGCATCTTGACTATCACAGTGTATACATATTGGTGCCAATGGTTTGGACCAATAAGGAATATCTTTCAAGAAATTTTGGAGTCATTCTGCTTCTTCACCGGCTTTATCTAATATGATAAATTTAAATTCTATTGTAGAGCAAGCAATACATGTTTGTTTGAATAATTTTCAAGAGACTGCTCCTCCACCTATAATAAATACATATCCACTCATGGATTTTACTTCATTTGATCCGGTGATTTAATTTGCATCACTATATCTTTCAAGTACCGTGGGATATTTATTATAATGCAAAGCATAGTCTTGAGTGTATTTAAGATACCCCAAAACTCTTTTCATTGCCATCCAATGAGTTTTATTGGGATTACTCGTGTACCGACTCAACTTAATAATAGCACATGTTATGTATGATCGTGTATAATTCATTATATACATTAAACATCCCAACACTCTTGCGTATTCCAACTGTGAGTAACTTTCACCCTCATTCTTTTGAAGTGTGAAGATCACGTCCAATGGAGTCTTGGCAATACCAAATTTCAAATACTTGAATTTGTCAAGTACTTTTTTGATGTAATGAGACTGTGACAATGCCAACCCTTGTGGAGTTTATGGATTCTTATTCCTAAGATCGCATCCGCAACTCTAAGGTCTTTCATATCAAACTTGCTCTCGCGCATTCGTTTCGTAGCATTTATGTCAGAAACATCTCTACTGATGATCAACATATCATCCACATACAAACAAATAATGACTTGGTGATTTGGAGTTCTTTAATGTAAACACATTTATCACATTCATTTATCTTGAATCTGTTTGCCAACATGGTTTGGTCAAACTTTGCATGCCATTGTTTAGGTACTTGTTTTAGTCCATAAAGTGACTTAACAAGTTTACACACCTTATTTTCTTTTTCTGGAACCACAAAACCCTCAGGTTGCTCCATGTAAATTTCTTTCTTCAATTCTTTATTTAGGAATGTTATTTTCATATCCATTTGATGGATTTCAAGATCATATATCGCCGCTAAGGCAATTAACATCCGAATTGACGTTATCCTTATTACTGACGAGTATGTATCAAAGTAATCAAGGTTTTTTATTATTTGAAACCTTTTATTGCAAGTTTTGTCGTGTATTTGTCAATAGTACCATTCGCCTTTATTTTTCTTTTGAAGATTCATTTAGAACCTAAAGGTTTATTTCCTGAAGGAAGATCAACTAATTCTCACGTATGGTTTCTTAAGATTGAATCAATCTCACTATTGACTGCCTCTTTCCAAAAGGATGAATTTGAATATACCATCGCTTCTTTAAATGTATGAGGCTCATTTTCTAAGAGAAATGTTACAAAATTCGATCCAAACGAAGTTGACGTTCTTTGACATGTACTACGTCTTGGATTCCCATTATTATGTATATCCTCACTTGGTTCATCTCGAGGTCGTTTAGATCCCTCACTAAGCTGTTCATATCTAGTTTTATACAGATAAATGTATTCAAAGAATTCAACATTATCTGATTCAATTATCATATTTTCATTGATATCCGGATGTTCGAATTTACGAACCAAAAGCTGACATGCTTTACTACTTTTAGCATATCCTATGAACACGCAGTCCACCATCTTAGGTCCTATCTTTACCTTTTTAGGCATAGGAACTTAGACCTTCGCTAGGCACTCCCATACTTTGAAATATTTTAAGTTGGGTTTCCTTTCTTTTTATTTTTCATATGAAATTGATAGTGTCTTACTATGGGGCACTCTATTAAGTATTCGATTAGCTATAAGGATAGTTTTCCCCCACAAGTTTTACGGTTAACCTGAACTTATAGGTAAGACATTCATCATTTTCTTTAAGGTTCGGTTTTTCCTTTCCGCAATTTCATTAGATTGAGGTGAATAAGGAGTTGTAGTTTGATGGATAATTTCATTCTCTACACATATTTTCGCAAAGGGAGATTCATATTCTCCGCCCCTATCACTTTCTATAGTTTTGATTTTTTTCTCTAACTAATTTTCAACTTCTGTTTTATATTGCCTAAATATATTTATTGCTTCATCCTTGTTGTTTAGCAAATTGACATAACAATAACTAGTGCAATCATCAATAAAAGTTATAAAATACTTTCTTTCACCACGAGATGGTGTTGACTTCATATCACAAATGTCAGTGTGTATTAAGTCTAAAGGATTGAAATTTCTTTCAGCGGACTTATACGGATGCTTAGCATACTTTGATTCCACACACGTTTGACATTTTGATTTATTGCACTCAAAATTTGGCAAAACTTCAAAGTTAATCAGTTTTCGCAACTTTTTGTACTTGACATGTCCTAATCATTCATGCCATAAATCATTGGACTCAAGCAAGTAAGAAGAAATTAAACTTTTACTTATTTCAACATTTATTATATTCATTTTGAATAGGCCCTCCGAGAGGTAGCCTTTTCCTACGTACATTTCTCCTTTACTAAGTACAACTTTTTAAAAAACAAATACACATTTGAATCTATTTTTGTCAAGAAGTGATACAGAAATCAAGTTCTTTCGTAACTCCGATACATACAGGACATTGTTCAAAGTCAACACTTTGCCTGATGTCATTTTCAGACAGACTTTTCCTGTTCCTTCAACCTTTGCAGTTGCGGAGTTGGCCATATATATCTTCTCTTCGCCTTGAGCCATAGCAAAGCAAACAACTCCTTATTTGTGCAAACGTAGCGGATGGTACCTGAATCCATCCACCATTTTCGAGGATTTTCCACCAAGTTGCATTCAGACAGCATGGCACACAGATCGTGCATTTCTTTCTTGGATTCAGCCATTTTTCTTGGTTCTTCTTTTTCCCTTTCTTTGGGACACGACAATCCATTGACTTGTGGCCAATCTTGCCACAATTATAGCATTTTTTCTTGAATTTCTTCTTAGGTTGATTGTTTTCATGTCCAGTTTTCTTTCTCTTTTTGGAGTTGTTGTGGCCGTCTTCTACAATATTTGCTCCACTTTTTGCAGAATTTTCTTTCAATCTTCTTTCTGCGGCTTTGTTGTCTTCTTCAATGCGCAGTCTTACTATAAGATCTTCTACTGTCATCTCTTTTCGCTTATGTCTCAAGTAGTTCTTGAAGTCCTTCTACATAGGTGGTAACTTCTCTATTATTACCGCGACTTGAAACACCTCGTTCACAACCATACCTACAATTAAGTTCATGTGAACATTAAGAACATTTTTAATATGTTCAACTAAGGTATTCATCGAACTCATACCTTCCATGAGGAGATCGTAGATGATAACTGCAGTTCATGGACTTGCGATACACTAGACTTACTGTTAATCATTTCAAATTCTAGAAATCTTGCAACGAAGAACTTTTTGGTTCCTGTATCCTCAGTCTTGTATTTTTTTTCCAGCGCCCCCACAACTCCTTTGTCGTCTTCATTCCACTATACACGTTGAATAGTTCGTCTTGGAGGCCATTTAGAATGTAATTCCTGCATAGAAAATTTGAGTGTTTCCACGCCTTCGTAATGATAAATTTCTCCTAGTCCAAAGTACCTTCGGGCACCTTTGGAGCTTCTTCAGATGTGAATTTTTGAAGACATAGAATTGTAAGGGAGAAGAACATATTTTGCTGCAACTTTTTAAAATCAACATCCGTGAATTTTTTGGGTTTCTCTGCTGGTGCCATTGCCTGCGGAGAACTCGTACGACTCATTGTGGCAACATTAGTTGATACCACAGTCGTTGCAGTATCATTCACTTGACTGTCAAAAGTTCTTTTTCCGTCATAACAAGACAATAATTTTAGTATATCAAAATACTACCTATAAAGTTGCAGCAACTTTAAACACCCCTTTTTTCTAGTTTAACAATGAAGTTTTAATGACTTCCACTCATTAACTGAGTGATCTTTAACTTATGATGAAGATTTTATTTCCTCAAATCACTAGTTAAGTTCAAACGGAGTAGAAAGCTTAAAGCTTTAATCTCTAGAAACCAAGCACTACAGATTATGAAAAAAAAAAAAACTTTAGTGAAAAGAAAATTTCTCCAAACAAGCGAAATTTTTTTTTGTTTTTTTTTCCAATTTATTTTCTTACGATTATTGTTTTCGGGTACACAAAAATCTGTATTTACATAAGTTCAAGAATAAATCATTAACACTTATGAAGTTTCCAACACCTTCAACACAAGATAAAAAATGACCTTTCAAAAAAGTGTGTTTTCAATATTTTAAAGAAAATTAGATGAAGCAGAAAAAGTCAAGTCATCCGAATTCACTGAGTGTCCTTAAGGAAATAATTTTCCTCAAGTACCCGAGGTTGCGGAATTTTCCTCCCATAATAAAATGACTTAACAATCCGACCATAGTGGTACTTTAAACAATCGGATTCTCTTCGAACTCACTCAACAGTTAGATGATTACACAGAGTATTTTAGAAGACAAGAAATATTTTCAAGTATAGAAATTGATACTAAATTTGTGAAAAAATGCAGGTTTATATAGCCATTAAGTGCCTCTTTTGAAAGGTGGCAATGGTTCACCGGAAAGATGTATCCTTTTTGAACGGTCATGTTTGTCCATTCGAAAGAGTTTGTATTTTCTGAATAGCTACAACCATCCAAACAGTCATACGTTTTCCCGAAATAGTGTGTCTTTTACTCGAAGAGTTGTGTCCCTTCTAAGTAACTTTTCATTTTCTATTCACACCAATTGAACCATATAATCATCGCCTATCGAAATTTCACCGCAACTTCTATACTCAACATATGTTTTACCATTGTTTGTTTCTCTCTTTGAATTTCTCTTTTTCCTTCAATTTATCAATGATGAAAAAGGAAGAAGAAGAGATTTAAATTAGTTGGGTAGGAAGAAGAAGATATTTAAATTCATATTCTACCCAAATGGATCGGGTAAGGTGAAATATTTGGGTTGGATCGGGTTAGAATTGAGTTAAATTAGTTGGGTCGGGTTAGGTTTATTTAAGGCTCCATTAATTAAATAGAAAAATTAAATTAAACGCGTGGCATCACCACAGGGCGAGTGGAGTACACTCCACTTATTAAACTTGGGCATGGGTGTCGCGGGGAGGTAATAGTTTCACTTTTATATAGTATAGACATGTAATATGCCACTATGATAGTTTGAGTGTGACCTACACTTTTCATACATAGTTTAAGATGGAAACCATGACTTTTCCTTTAGCAGAAACATTATTTTTGTGCTATTGGATGACTTGACATACAAACATACATTATAATTTAGAGAAAAGACATAAAGACACCCCTCAACTTGTCCGACTTTTTCAAAAAAATATTTTAATTTTTCGGGCGACTTATTATCTGATAAAACTTACCTAAATCATTGTAAATACATCTGTTTAAAATCAATCCCAATTTTAAAAAAATAGATGCTAAATACACACCAATTATAGATTGACACATGTTAGTTTATTTTTAAATATATATTTTTTGTTTTTCTCTTTTTATTTTTTCTCTTTCTTATTCTTTTGAATTTTTTTCCTCTCTTACCCAATCTCCTCCCTCCACATCAGCAAATATCCCCCATCTCCAAACCCCACTCACATTCTTCTTCTTTTCTTCTTCATCTGGTCCATCTCATTCATTCCACAATCCAAAACTGCCATAATCAATCCTTAAACTTAAAAGTAATAATCACTTCATTCTTTTTGTATTATCAGATGCTCAATCTGTTGTGATTAAATTACTTTATTTGGATGGTAATCCGGGTCACCAAGAATGGCTGGTGTGCAATTTTTTTTAACTAAAATTTGCCACAGCAAGTCAACAACTGCTTTTAATTAGTAGTAATAGTTTTAGACTTGTCGAATTTTCAGACAGAAATGGTGTTTTAGGGACAATTGAGACATCATCATCTAGTAAAGCTAATTGGTTATTGCTGGGAGGATTCGAGTTGCTTGCCATGGTTGACAAGAATAAAAATTATGGTTGGTGATGCAAAGGGACTAGCTTTTTTTCACGGGAAAAAAAAATTGGCTAAGATAAAATTCACCATCACTTTATTAATGGAGAAAAAGAGGAAGAGGAAAAATTAGACACCATTAATGGAGATTAATGGAGAAGAAAAAGAAAGAAATAAAAGAAAAGGATAGAAAAGGAAGAAAAAAATGCTAAAATACAAAATGAAAAAAATAAAACCTTTTTATTACACGTGACATTTTCTAATTTGCTGATTCAACAAATTTTTTTCACTCACGTGCCTCCTTTGAGTGTCTACACGCATAGATAAAATTTTGATCAAAATAGTATATTTACAACGGTTTAGGTAAGTTTCGTGAAGTAATAGTTTAGGTATTTTTTTAAAAAAGTCGGACAAATTGAGAGGGACTTTATATCTTTTCTCTATAATTTATTATATCTTTATTTGAACTTCATGAAAGTCAGATTTGGAAATTGGAAGCAACAATTTACCTTATTAGTTAATGTCTGGAAGAATTCCTCTATGATGTACATTTAAGTGAAAACAAGCTTAAGATAATGATTTACACTTCTCCCTACTCTGTTTAAATTGTCAAATTCTATTAAGTCCTAAAACATAGTATTGATAGGCGGGCTCATTGTCATTTAGTTTTGAAGTCGAAAAACAAATCAAATTTCTTGATTATTAGAAAAAAAATAAAAATTATCAAGCATGATCTGTAATGTTGTTGACAGCTTATACGTGTTGAACTGCTGATCAACGCAATAAAGTGGTACAAAACGAGCAATTATGGCTTCTTGGAGTTGAAGAGGTGTAACTTCGTAAACAGATATATGAACCTTTACTTCTTATTTTTTTTCTCAAGTGATGAGAAGGATGAGAAAGAGATCCCTGGTTCTGATGGGTAAAACGCTATGAATTTTAGGTCTGTTTTTATCCATCTATAAGGGATGACATAAAGTAGACAAGAATGTAGACTTTTGACATCGGTGATAGCAAGAGAACCATTTTAACATTAATATGAAAAAATATTATTAATAAAATTAATTTAGTAAAATAGATATTTAAATTATGAGTTATCCATTTTAATTTTGTAAGACCCACAAACTTTGTGCGCTTTGTTTATTTGTTTTGAAATTTACATAAATTGGATAACTCATATATTTTGTCAATTACACTTTTTATAGGATAAAGATGGATAACACACATATTTTGTGAGCTTTATAGAATAAAAATGAATAACTTACATATTTTGTTCGCTTTATAAAATAAAAATGAATAAAATCTCATATTTTGTGAACTTTATAAAATAAATATAATAACTCGCACATTTTATGAGCTTTATAAAATAAAAATAATTAATTCAAATATTTTGTGAACTTTATATTTTTTCAAAAAGTTAGCGATGTTGTCAATCATTCCGATAGAAATAAAGGTTAAAGCTTGTAAAATATGTGAGTTTCGTCTATTTGAGGTCATTTTATATACATGACATATTTCAGTATTTTATATAGTTAAGGGCCTATTTTGATCGTGGACTCAAAGGTGATCTAGAGTGTGTTCGGTATATCGAAAAATATTTTTTGATTTTCTCATGTTTTGTTAGCTTAAATATTTTAGAAAAT
>NC_061121.1:159800550-159840738 GCF_002878395.1 Capsicum annuum | reverse complement strand
AGCATAAGCTATAACCTTGCCCTTTTGCATCAATAGACAACCCAAACCAACTCTGGAAGCATCACAATACACCATAAAACCAACAACACCATCAGGAAAAGTCAACACAGGGGCTAAAATGAGTCGAGTCTTCAACTCCTGAAAACTCTTCTCGCAAGATTTGGACCACAGGAACTTCACTTTCTTTTGGGTCAAACGGGTCATAGGAGACGCAATAGATGAAAACCCTTCAACAAAACAATGATAACAACCAGCTAGACCAAAGAAACTTTGGATATCAGAAGGAGAAATAGGTCTAGGCCAACTTTTCATAGCCTCTATCTTTTGAGGATCAACTCTAATACCTTCGAAAGAAACAATATAACACAAGAAGGCTACAAAGTTCAGCCAAAACTCACACTTACTGAACTTAGCATACAACCGATGAGTTCGAAGAGTTTCCAATATGATTCGAAAATGATCTGCATGATCACCCTCACTTCGGGAGTAAATAAGAATATCATCAAGGAACACTATTACAAATAAATCTAGATATGGCAGGACTCCACGGTTCATAAGATCCATGAAAGTTGCTGGAGCATTAGTTAACCCGAAAGACATCACTAGAAATTCAAAATGACCATAACGAGTTCGAAAGGCTGTCTTGGGGATATCACATTCCCTAACCTTAAGTTGGTGATAACCGGATCTGAGGTCTATCTTTGAAAAGTAGCTCGCACCTTGCAATTGATCAAATAAATCATCAATTCGAGGAAGTAGATATTTATTCTTGATAGTAACCCTATTAAGCTGCCGGTAATCAATACACATCCGCAAAGAACTATCTTTCTTACGTACAAATAGGACAGGTGTACCCCACGGGGACACACTAGGTCTAATAAAGCTTTTGTCTAAAAATCTTTCAATTGCTCCTTCAACTCTTTAAGTTTCGCGGGAGCCATGTGATACAGAGGAATAGAAATAGTCTGAGTATCGGAAAGAAGGTCAATCTCGAACTCTATCTCTCTATCAAGTGGTACTATAGGGAGATCTTCCAGATTGATATCAAGAAACTCATTAACAACATTAATTGACTGAATGGTCGGGGTTTCAGACTTAGTGTCTTTAACCCGAACTAAATGGTGGATGCAACCCTTGGAAATCAACTTCCTAGCTTTGAGATAGGATATGAAACGACCCTTAGGAATCACAGAACTCCCAGACCATTTGAGGATAAGTTCATCAGGAAACTGAAACTTGACCACATGGGCATGACAATCAATAGACGCATAGCATGAGTAAAGCCAATCCATACCCAGAATAATATCAAAGTCAACCATATCTAGCTCAATCAAATCAGCATACATAACCCAATGAAAAACAGTAATGGGGCATTTCTTATACACCCGTTTAGCAATGACAGACTCTCCTACTGGAGTAGAAACCAAAATAGGCTCAGAAATTAGTTCAGGATCCGTTTCAAAATTTACAGCAACCAGAGGTGTCACATAAGAAAAACTCAAACCGGGGTCCATCAGCACATAGACATCAAAATAAAAAACACGAAGCATACCAGTGACAACATCGGGAGATTCCTCCTAATCCTGACGAGGTGGTATAGCATAGAAATAATTCTGGCGTTGACCGCTAACAGTACTAGATAAAGCACCTTGAGGAGGAACTGGAGGGGGTGCAGGAGGCGGGGCACTGATAGCCTGACTCTGGGGACGAGCATCATGACTCTGCTGTCTGGCATACGGGCAGTCTCTAAGTATGTGGGCCAACTTTCCACAACGAAACAAGCCCCACTGCCCCATATAACACTCCCTAAAATGGTCTTTACCACACTTAGAACATGAAGGAGGATGAGGCCGATTGCTTACACTGTTGTGAGACCTAGAAGGTACCGACCTATTCCCAAGCTCCTGCCTACCTCGATATACGGGAGCACTAGCTGAGGAAGGCGCAGGTATAAATGGATGTCTCTAAAACTGAGGGCGACTCCCTCCAGAGAATCTAGTCTGACCAGACCCCTGTTTCTTCGATCTGACTCTTTTAATCCCTCTTACTCTTTCTCTATCCTTTATCTTGTTTGACTCAATCTGTTGGGCGTGAATCATTAACCTAGGAAGATTGATCTCCTTGTTGATCATAGAAGATCTGCATTTTTTCACCACATAACTCAACACCACAGTTAGAAACTTGCTCATACTAGTCCTCGAGTAAGCCATCATATTGGGAGCGTACTTCGATAGTTGATTAAACTTAAGACAATACTCCTTAACCAACATAGAGCCTTGTCTCAAATTCATAAAATCCTCTATCTTAGCTTCCCGTAACTCAAGAGGAAAGAATCTATCCAAGAAAGCATCTTAGAATAATTGCCAAGTCACCGGAGCGGTATCTTCTTCTCTACCCTTATTCTATATCTGCACCCAGTCATAGGCAATATCCTTCAATCGATAAGAAGCCAGCTCCACACTTTTTTCCTTGGTCACATGCATAATCTGTGTAATTTTCTTTATTTCATCAACATACATCTGCGGGTCCTCTCCTGCTCTCGACCCATGAAACTCTGGTGGATTCATTCGCATAAAGTTACAAATTCGTGCTGCTGCCAAATTATTTTCCTATGGAGGTAGAGCGTTGGACTGAGAATTGGTGGTAACTGCCTGGGCTAGCATCTGAAAAGCTGATCGAAATTCGGTATGGGATACCGTCTCATGTAATGGATCAACGGGTTGAGGTTGTTTGTTATTTCTGCGAGCTCGATGTGGAGGCATTTTCTATCATAAGAACACATGAATTAATAGCAGAAAGAAACAATTGTAAGCATGATAGACTCTTGTAGAAAGAAAGAAATGACTTTTCCTAGAACGCCCCACAGCCTCTTGATCATCAGTGTGGCGTGTTACACACCGATGCTCAAGACTCTACGTAACACGGCTTGTCAGAATCCCTAGGACTCTTCATAATCTTAGGCTCTGATACCAAGTTTGTAACACCCTGAAATATCATCCTGAGATGCCACACGGTGCCCAAGGCTACACGTAGCCTTAAGCTAACCCTTTAAGCTAAAACACTTCCCTTGGGTTCCAACACAACAACATACACGCTACGCTAAGGATATATATATAAGTACATGTCATATCACATCGCACATGACATGAAATATCGTTAGATTGTACATATATGGAATGTTTATACACAAACCAACCCAATAATACACTTGTCTGACATAGCCTCTATAAAGCAAAATCAATGAGCCATTGGAATAAACCCCCTACTGACTCAACAGACTAAAGGGATCACAAAACAACAGCACCAAAACTAGCAACTTGGTCCTCGAACCATGAGGACTCACCACTGAAGGAACGTAGATGCGGCACTCGGATATCACTATCGCGGCTGCGGCTGAGTACACGAACCTACATCATGGTAAGAATGTAGCCCATAGAGAAATATGTGGGTCAGCACAAGATACGTACTGAGTATGTGGGGGCACATGCAAAATATAAATAATAGCATAAATTTCGTAAAAATATATATACAGACCATAATGACACACCTGGCTTGAGTGACATTGAATCATGCAACTCATAACATCTTAGATTAGAAATGTAGGAGAAAAACCTCATAAATCATTATAGATCATCATAGGCAACTTGACTTACCACATCAAAACTTGGAGTGACTCGGTATTTCAATAAACATGACTCTTATGGACAGGGGCATTTCCTATCACCGACAACCCCACATGAGCTACGTGGAATACCAACGTTTGAAACCTTGGGAGGGAATGATGCTCAACCCGTCTGTACCTTAGTGCAAAGTTTTATACTTCAGTTATCATAATGTCTAATCATGCCTTACAGTGTGTTCAGTTCCTATGACTCATGCTACTCTCCTAATGATAAGCTAGATTCAAATTTATGGCATGTATATCCTCACTTTAGATCTTTTGATAAATTTATGATGTTAATATTCTATACCTTAGGCCTCAGTAAGTGTCGAGTTCGGTATAATATTTATTCATGCTTCCGGTCCTCATGTTTTAACCCTTCAGTGAACTCTCCTTATGAAATAATGTAGTGATGAGTGATTGCATACTTATTTTACATGATTTCGTAGTTATGAATATAGGGTTAAATGTCTGGTTAGAGTGTGAGTGTCTATTCAGATCCTCGATTTATGTTTGTCTCCATCACATAGTTATTAGAACTCAATATTCAATTCCAGTACAGTTTTAGCTACCGTCTTAGTTATAGTCTCAGTCCAGTAATCAGATCAAAAACTCAATTCAGTTTCAGGTTTACTTGACCATAACGTATGGTTATCAGTTATTCAGTACCTTAATTTACAAAATATTTCAGAATCATGTTCTATCCTTGGTCTTGCATTATCAAATTGTACAGTTTTCATAAATTCAACTCAGTTATCTCCTATGACACAGTTAGTCCTTACCTTATATATATAAACTCTACAGTTTTAGTCCAGTTGTTTAGACTAAGTACAGTTTAATATTACATGACCAAGTATTCAGCTATCAGCCATTCAAATAATCAGATAAGTTAGTATGTTTATGCGCTCGTGCTTATCACCCATGTGAATATTTTTAGTAGTCTCATGTGATGTGCTATACTAAGTTGGAGAGTATAGTTGAGAGAGTATTCAAGGGATATGTCTAAGTTTGAAAATTTAAGGTTGCAGTGCATAAGGCTTTGTCACTTCATCTTAGATGATGTTTCGTAGGCCCGACTCATATTACAGAATTTTAGCCAGGATATATTTTTCTTATTCAACTATTTTATTTAGCCATGCCAAGACTCCTTGCTCCCTAAATCCACTAGAACTCTATAAAAAGTGTGTCAAAGAAAGTTTTCAGTTGAATATAAGTTTTCAACATAAGTTAGTTTGTAAAATCAGTAATTCAGTTTAACAGTTAGGCGGATAATGTTCGTATGGTCGGGTTTCCCATCCTTCCATCTAGCTGCACTATCCAAAGTCTCATGAATGTAAATATTCCAAGATCGATCAACCATGTGGTTGTGAGTTCAACTCAGTTTAGGTGTCATACCTCAGTTTCAGATCACCAATATGCAATTATGATTCAGTTCGTAGGTGCCCTATGTATCATCTTAGTTTTTTCTCAGTATCTTAGCCAAGTCAGCATTCTTCAGGGCACATAATGTCCAAAGAGGAAGATGTACTATAATCCCCCCCGAGATTTCATGACCTAAACCTTCTATCTTCTCTTCACTTAATGAATCCAATTTGTAAAAATAGGTACTCATAGCTGGATCCTCAAGTTCCAATCTCAGCCATAAACCATGTATTCAGGGGTTCAGTTTAGTTAATGATATTCAGTTCATGTATCACATTTCAATCTCAGTTATGTTCTCATATTCCCATTCATGCATGTTAAGTAAATGATCTTAGGTTCATCAGTATTCACAGCTTAAGGTAACAGTCTTTCTTAGATTGGCTTAGTTTTATGTTCAGTTATAGTTATAAACTTGGTATCAGTCACCATTGCATATTCAGTCATGCATTCATGAATCAATTTATTCATATACTCATACATCAGATATGCATATTCAATTAGAAAACTCAGCTTATCAGTAGCTTTAGTCAGGTGTTCCATGTATCAAATATGCATATTCAGTGTGTAAGCTTAGCCTAACAGTATTTCTCAGCTTAATCTATCTCATTCGATGATGAATATTTCCAAGGGGGAGATATTGTAAGACCATATAAAATTCTAAGCTTAACTCAGTCTATTAAAGCTTGTAAAGAGTCCCAAACTTAGAAATTTTAGTTAAGTGTTTACACTTAGAATTATTTTAGCCTTTGTAGGTTGGAAACTTCATTTCATGACCCTCATGACCTTAAAGTGATAATTTTTAGGTTGAATCATGATCAGGAATGTTAGTGGGTCTTCCCAGAAAAGTATCAGATTTTTTAGACTTTGTTTGGATCACATTTGAAAGCTCAAACCAGTGGATTGACGCATTGCATTGATGAATATTTTCCTCTAGCTCCCAGTGCAAATTCCAGTGAACCGACGTAGACTTTACGTGGTGCGTTGGACATCGCATTGATGCCAACGACATGGTGCGTCGGTCTGCGCATCGCTAGGTTAGTTTTTCATTCATTAAAAAAATACATCCAGGAGGGTAAATGGGATATTTTACTCACTTCAACCCAACCCCTAAAACACAAAATTCATCCCTCACAAAGCAAATTACACTTTTTTCTCTCAAATTGCTCTTAAGAGCAAAACTTTAGAGCATCAATTTCAAGAATTAATTCTCAAGAACACTCATTTAGTCTTCAAGAATTCAATTGTTAAGGTATGTCAAGTGTTCCTCCAAGGGTCCCTTCCACCCTTGGAGTTCAAGAATCTATTTTTAAAACTTCAAGTGTATTGATTTCATGAATTTCATGTTGGATTTGATTATATTCATGACTATAATGATTAATTGGGTTTCTAATCCATGTTTTGTTACAAGTTTCATGCAGAGTTATTGGATATATGTCTAGAATCATGTGAATCCATGCTAAACCCTTAAAATTATACATGGGGATTTGAATTATGGTGCCTATATGTGGTTAGTGTCATGTGCATGGATTATGTGCTCCAAGTGTTTGTAAATATGATAATATGAGTTGACTAGTGTAAGCATATCATGCTATTATGTGATCTCACTCATGCACAGGCTAATGCATATCAAGTGTTTGGTAAAATGTCTAGATGAATGCATTGTTAGTGAACAAGTATTGTATGCTACTAAATTCACGTAGTGTTTTACTTTTGATACTATCAGGTCCTGGGGTTATTTAATACCTAAAAAACCTATCTATTTACTAGAGCTATAGTAGTTACAAAATAGTTTTAGTAGTACTTAGTATTCAGTTTAGAACTCAGTAGTATTTAGTTCAGTACTTAGAAGACTCAGTCAGTTCACAAAATTCAGTTAGTAACTAGTTCAATACTCAGTAAACTTAGTCCAGTTCAGTCAGACAACACGATCAGTAATAGTTCAGTTATGCCTAGAATAGTTTAGAAATCAATTCAGTGTCTTTCAGTTGGGAGTAGGATTCAGCACTAAGAGAGCCTAGGGATGGGGGCTCACCCATTAGAATAGGACTGAGATCCCTAGAAGCAATCCCTAAGTTTCAAAACTACATAGCCAACATAGGTTATAAGATGTCACCCGTTAGATATGACTGGCATACTTAGGGTTCACCTGCTAGTTAGGACTGATCTCAGAGGTCACCCGCTATACTAGGATGGACCTCACAACCAGTTGTCTTTACCCGTGGCATGGTACTAACACCCTTCTAAGTGGGGTTACAGATTAGACCCCAATTCAGTTATTTTATTTGGGGTATGTCGGTTAGATGATTACCTTCCACTATCTTAGTTTCAGATTTAGTCTCAGTATAGAACTCAGTTCAGTCTACAAATTCAGGAATGTCAGGTACAGTCACTCAGCTCAGTATAAAACTCAGACCAGTTCCTTAGAATCAGGAATGTCAAATACAATCGCTTAGTTATCAGATATGCAGTATCAATAAACTTAGATATCCATAAATCAATAATTCATAACTCAGTATCTAATGTTATTCTGATCTCAGCTACAGTTTATATATTTATGCATGTACTCTCATTTAGTTATACTCATGTCATTCAGTCAGTATTATTTATGCATATGAACCCATGCATCTCAGCCTACCTCACTTAGCATAGCAGTATATTTAAAGTACTGCCGTATACCTTTATTTTGTGCTATGATGTCTTATTTTATAGGTTCAGATGCACGGTTTCCCGATCATACTTAGTAGCTCGATCTATCAGCAGCATACTTAATGGTGAGTACTCATAGTTCGAGGATAGACTTATTAGTTCAGTATTTCAGTACTCAGTTTAGTTCAGTAGTCAGAGTTAGTTAGGGACTTGTCCCATCAACTCCTTGTTCAGGCAGCAGAGGCTTTTTAGACCAGAGTATTTTAGACAGATGTATCAGTATTTAGTTTTTAGTATTCAGTATTTACTTTCAGTTTGAACCTTATGAAAAGTTTCTGCCTAATTTCTGCATAGTTATATTATTATTACTCAGTTATTGCATCAAGTACCAGTCATAGGTTTTATTGTGGTCCTTTAGGATTATGAGCACCGTGTAGCATCCGGTGTATAGACTTGGGGCATTACATAAAGGCATATACTGATATGGTTATTTTCTGGTTTGTGCAGCTACATGCACTGGGTCCTTTCCATCTAGGGGAGAGTTGGGTCCATATAACTCGTGGGTGCCTTATTATATGACAGTTATGCTACTTAGCCTAGGTTATGGTTTTAAACACAAGAAAAACCTTGTTACTTATCCCGACATGGTATATATATGTATATATGTGATTGCATATGTTTACTTAATTTGGTTTTGAATAATGGCATTATTTTATTCCTCTATCCCTGAGTTACATACTAGATCTCCAACCGCTAATCATTTTAGATGCTATATCCCCATGCGATGCAGGCACTATAACTTTTTCTACTCTTTTGTACAGTAATTAGGTGCTTGAGTTTGTTCGCGAGTTGACATTGAAGTGGTGAGTTTCCATACTTTGGAAGGCTTCATTTCATGATCCTTAATTCCTATGTCTTAGACCTTAGTTAGACTTTATTTTGGCTATTGTCGGGGGCATGTCCTAAAATTTTATTGATTTTGAATTTTGTAGAGGCTTTGTTGGATTACTTGGACTTGGGTGGTTTGGTTGATTATTTTAGTGGTGGACGATTATTCAGTTACCGATGGTTCATATAGACATATCTTGAATTAATATTAGTCTAATCTTACACTATCTTTTCTTATGTTGGGATTCATCTGATATTGGAGGTTTTTATGATGGTTGAGTTAGGTAAATAAAGTGATCTCCGGTCCATATGGGACTTGAGATACCCATCACGATTAGGTCATGGTTTGGGTCATGACAAAGTTGGTATCAAAGACTAGGTTCATGGTCAATTGGATGTCCATAAAGCCATGTCAAGTAGAGTATCTTTTATGGGTGTTAGCACACCACACTTATAAGAGAGAGGCTATGAGATATTTAGGAATATTTTCCTTTTTTATTATTCTGTTTTGAGCTGTAGAGTCTAAGGTCTTGGATTTCTCTAATTCATGTTTGTTTGATTTTTAGATCATGACTCCCAACGACCTGAAGCATATGGAAACTTCTATATCTCACTCATAGACAATACTAATAGGACATGCCCTGCTTGTAGGGTGCAGACTCGATTTAGGGGTCCAATTCCCGATTGCCCTCCAAGAGTTCTACCGTTTTCCTCTAGCCCTCTTAGAGCTCCTCAGGCCAATATAATGAACGCTAAGTTTCATCGGTATTAGGTTTGGATTCTCAATTCGAGCGTAGTACTCCATCTTTTGAGGCCACAAGGGTTGGCAATTCATGTGGTTGAGTCCTCCCATTTTTACTAGTATTAGGGTTAAGGAGGATCCTCAAGCTTTTATTAATGAAATGGAGAAGATCTTTTGGATTATGCATTCCTCAAATGTTGAGATGTGGAGTTTTCTACCTACCAATCAAAGGATGTAGCATACTAGTGGTATGAAGAGTGGGAACAGTCTAGGGGAGGTGATGTTGACTATGCACTATGGGATGACTTCTCTAGTGCCTTTTTGGACCGCTTCTTTCCTCAGGAGCTGAGAAAGTTAAAAGTGGAGGAATTTATGATTTGAGACAAGGTAGGATATTGGTCAAGGAGTATACCTTAAAATTCCATTAGTTATCTAGGTATGCTCCTGAGTTGGTGTCTAGCATGAGAGCTAAAATGAGTAAGTTTCCTTCTAGGTTATCTCGTGAGTTGATTCTGAAGAGCAAGGCTACCTTGTTGAACAAGGATATGGATATTTCTTGGCTGGTGGTATCTATGCAGCAAGTTGAGGAAAAAGAAAAAATAGACTGAGATCGGTGAGAGGTAGAGCAATAAATCTAGATTTTTTAATTGGGGTAAAGGAAGTAGTAGAGTATTAGAGATGGGGGAAGGTGGCCTAAAAAAGTAGGGGAGTTTTGGTTCTTTCTCTACGGCTAGTACTCCTTACCCGAAACCATCGAGTGATTGTTTTTCTTAATATGGTAGAGGGTATAAAGCACAGGGTGTCCAATCTCAGTCTAGTGGGGCCTAGTTCACTCCATCATATCCTCCTTATAGATTTTATGGTCAGTCGCATCATGGTTAATGTAAGAAGGGGAGAGACCAATGTCTTAATTATGGCCAGATTGGCTATATGCAGCAGAATTGTCCTTCTAGGGTTGATTTTGGGGCTAATAAGGTTACTATTTCCTCTTTATCAGCTCCTGCACCAAAAGATGCTGCTTCTGCTTCTGGTACTGACACTGGCTGGAATTGCCTTTATGCCCTTGCTTCTCGTCGGGACTTCGAGGCATCTCCTGATATTGTTACTAGTATATTGAAACTATTTTCCTGTGATGTGTATTATTTTATTGATCTAGAGTCTGCTTTTTCTTATGTGATCCCATTTGTGGCTGTGCATTTTGGTTTTGGTCCTAAGTGTATTTCAAACCCTTTTTTATGTCTACCTCGGTGGGTGACTCTGTGATTGCTAGAAGAGTCTATAAGGGTTGTGTGGTATCTGTTAGTGGTCAGGAGACTTTGGTGGATCTGTTTGAATTAGGCATGGTTAATTTTGACGTCATATTAGGGATGGATTGGCTGCACTTGTGCTATGCTTCTTTAGACTGTTGAACCCATAAGGTCATCTTTAAATTCCCTAATAAGCCAATTATTGAGTGGGAGGGTGGCTCCCTAGCTTCTAAGGAGAGGTTCACATTATATCTTAGAGCTTAGAGATTAATCTCTAATGAGTGTGTCTGTCATCTGATCTGGATTAAAGATTCTAACTCAGAGGGTCCTTCTTTACATTTTGCCTTAACGGTGAATGAATTTCCTGAGGTCTTCCATGACGACTTTCCTGGTATTCCTCGTGATAGAGAGATTGATTTTGGGATAGATCTTGTTTCAGACGCTCATCCTATTTCTATTCTCCCATATAAAATGGCTCTCCCTGAGTTAACAAAGCTCAAGGAGCAATTAAAGAATCTTTTAGACAAGGGTTTCGTCCATCCTAGTGTGTCTTTATGGGATGCACCAGTGTTATTCATCCATAAGAAGGATGGTTCCCTTTGAATGTGTATTGATTATCGACAACTGAATAAGGTGATAGTAAAGAATAAGTATCCTCTTCCAAGGATAGATGAATTGTTTGATCAGCTTCAGGGTGCTATGTTTTTCTCCAAGATTGATCTTCGGTTTGAGTATTATCAGTTAAAGATTAGGGAGGTGGATATCCCTAAGACAACTTTCTGCACCCGATATGGGCATTTTGAGTACTTGGTCATATTTTTTAGTTTGACTAATGCCCCGGCGACATTTATGGATTTAATGAATAGGGTCTTTCATCAGTTTCTAGATTTGTTCATGATTGTCTTCATTAATGATATTTTGGTGTACTCTAAGGGTAAGGTAGATCATGCCGATCACCTCCATATTATGTTACAGATCTTGAAAGATTAGCAGTTGTATGCTAAGTTCTCTAAATGTAAATTCTGGTTGAACACTGCTATATTTTGGGTCATATTGTGTCTAGTTAAGGGATCATGATGGATCCTCATAAAGTTGTTGTGGTTAAGAAGTGGCCTAGACCCATGACTCCAATTAATATTTAGAGCTTCTTAGGTGTAGCTGGTTATTATAGGAGGTCCATGAAAAGTTTTTCTTCTATTGCTGCTCCATTGATCAAGTTGACTCAGAAGAAGGTAAAGTTCTTATGGTCTGATGTTTGCGAAGGTAGTTTCGAGAAGTTAAAGGATAAGTTGACTTCAGCTTTGGTTTTGATCCTACCTGAAGGCACTGAGGGGTTTTTCATCTATTGTGATGCGTCTTGGGTTGGTTTAGGGTGTTGTTGATGCAACATGGCAGGGTGGTTGATTATGCCTCTAGGTATTTGAAGGTTCATGAGAAGAACTATCTAACTCATGACTTAGATTTATTAGCCGTGGTATTCACATTGAAAATTTAGTGTCATTATCTATATGGGGTACATCCTGATATCTTTTTTGATCATAAGAGCCTGCAGTATATGTTCACTCAGAAAGAGCTTAATCTCAGGCAGATGAGGTGTCTTGAGTTGTTGAAGGACTATGATATGAGTATTTACTACTATCCAGGAAAAACTAATGTAGTTGTTAAAGTTCTTAGCAGGTTCGCTATGGGGAGTCTAGATCTTGTAGAGATAAGCGGGAATTGGTAAAGAATATTCACCATTTGGCTAATCTTGGAGTTCATTTCTTGGACTCTGAAGATGGTGGTGTGTTTGTGCAATAGGTGGTGCAATCATCTCTTTGTTCTAAAATAAAAGAAAAGTAGGCATTAGACCCTCTCTTGATGAAAATCTAGGATGATTGGGTAAGAAGAAGGTGATGGACTTCAAAATCAGTGGTGATGGTATCTTGAGGTACCAATGGAGGTTATGTGTTCCCAACGTTGATGGGTTGCGAGGCAGGATTTTGGACTAGGCCTATGAATTGAGGTATATGGCTCATCTCAGTTTAACAAAGATGTATCATGATCTCAAAGATATGTATTAGTGGAATAGCATGAAGCGGTATTTAGCCAACTTTGTTGCTAAGTGTATGGTGTGTCAACAAGTAAAGGTGGAGCAGATGAGGCCCGGTGGGCTAATCCAAGGGATTGAATTGTTGATGTGAAAATGAGAGGTAATTAATATGGATTTCATTATCGGTCTTCTACAATCACAAAATTAGTGTGACTACTTTTGGGTCATCATGATTGGATGACTAAGTTCGCTCATTTCTTGCTAGTGAGGGAAAATTATATCTGTCGAGGACTATGCAAAGTTATTCCTTCATGAGGTCATAAAGTTGCATGGTGTGCCTGTATCGATCATTTTGGATCATGGTACTTAGTTCTCATTGCATTTCTAGCTTGGTTTAGGGATTAGAGTGATCCTTAGGACCGTCTTTAACCCCCAGGTGGATGGGCAAGAAGAAAGAACCATTCAAACATTGGAAGATATGTTGTGAGCTTGTGTAATTAATTTTGGTGGTAGTTGGTATGACCACTTGCCTCTCATTGAATTTGCCTATAACAGTAGTTGCCATTCTAGCATTGGTATGACCCCATTTGAGGCATTGTATGGTAGGATGTGTCGATCCTCTATTGAATGGTTCAAGGCCGGTAAAGTAGAGATATTTGGCACAAATTTGGTTCACCAAGCTATAGATAAGGTGAAAGTGATTTGGGATAGGGTTAAGACCGCCAAAAGTCCTATGCAGACGTGAGGCGAAAGGACTTGGAATTTGAGGTTGGAAATTGAGTGTTCTTGAAAGTGTCTCCCATGAAAGAAGTGACGCAATTTGGGAAGAAGGGGAAGCTCAGTCCTCGATATGTGGTCCTGTATGTGGTTTTGAGGAAAGATGGAAATGTTGCATATGAGTTGGATTTTCCCTCTAGCACGAGTTCCATTCATGTGGTATTCCATGTGTCTATGTTGCGAAAATGTGAGGGTGGTCCTTTGTTGTTTTTTCCCTTGGAGAACATTGGTATTTTGGATTCCTTGTCCTATGAGGAGGCCCCGATGAGGATCTTGGATCGGCAAGTTCATCAGTTACGAATGAAAGATGTGGATTCGGTAAAGGTTCTATGGCAGAACGAAAAGTATGAGGGAGCTACTTGGGAAGCAGAGGACATGAAGTCCTAGTATCTATTCCTATTCTCTATTCTAGAATTTCGTGCTTTAGGTATGTGTGTATTTTTGACATCTTTGTTTTCTTACCTTGTTAAAGGAAAGATTGATTTCTTTGGCATCTTTGTTTCCTAACTTAGTTAAAGGTAAGAGTAGAGATATTTGGGGTTTAAATCATGCTAGTAAATTCCCCATCCCATCATTTGCGGATGAATGATCCTAAGTGAGGGGGGGGGGGACTGAAATGCCCTAGACTTTGGCCTTTGTAAATCTCCTAAGCTTTAGGATTTCTGCCCTTCTTACGACTCACTATACGAGTTGTATGGTGTAGTTACAGGTTAGGTGACCCTAGTCATATGTTAACCAGTGTATTATTGGCCAAGTTTTTTCCTGGTTACGAGAGACTCCTCACGAGTCGTATGATCATGTGGCGAGTGGTTAAGTTCCAGTCATATGTTGTCTAGTGTCCAAGCCTTAGTGTTCTATGTTGGTCATGACTAAACCATAAGAGTCATATGGTCTAGTAACGAGAAGGGCTAGGAAGTTGTAAGTTGGACAGTGTGTGGTGTCTGATTCTCTGTCTTGGTGATGACTCAATGGTACAAGTCGTAAGATGTGGTGGCAACGCAATGGAGTGCATCATGACCACCTGTGGACTTTTTACAAATTTTAAGCTGAGGGTATTTGGACATTTCTCACCCCAGGCCCTTAAGACCCCACATCTTATAACACCTTTTGATCATCCATTATTCATTTTACAAGATTAAAACACTCTCTAAACTCTCTCTCAAACCTCTCAAGAAAGATTAGGCTAGGTTTCTTCAAGTGGTCATCTAAGGGCTTAAGGATAAAAACTCTCTCCGTGAATCTTCGTAACTCAGGCATGTGACTCTTACCTCATTGTTAGTTCACTAAAATCATATGTTTAGAGTATTGTTCGCGAGTCATTAATGGTGGTTTTTAAAACTATGGTTGACGGTTTAAGTGTATAATGTTGAGTATTGTTTTCTCATGATTTAAATTATGATTATACATGTTTTGATAATAGTTGTGCACATGTGGGTACATGGTAATTGTGGTTTAATAAACGGGTCATGTTTAACCCTAATTTTTTGGGGTTTTGGCTTTTATAATGGTATGCCCTCAACCTGTTTGTGAAATTGTCAATGAGAATGACCTTGTCACATGATTGAATTATGTTTTGAACTAAGGCATTTGCCTAAGAATGTTGATGATTAGTAAATGGTTTATGGAAGCCTTGTTGGCCATAAATTGATTTGAAATACTATATGGGTTCGATTCCTAAATGTTGAATTGAATTGATGTCTTTGTTTCGACAATGGGTTCAAGTCCCAAGTTGATTAATGATGGTTATGGCAAGTTGTCCGCTTGCAAGTGGGGTTGGTATGACTATACCAATAGGATACCTTTGGTAAGTTATTGGATTAATGGTTGTGTATGTGAAATGAATGTTTTAATTGGGCTTTAAAGCGGGATGTGTAGCCGGACCGTGAAAGTAGAGTTCAAAGGACTAACACTGGAAACTACGCTAGCCGGTGTGTGTGTCTATATGACCAAGAGGTTCAAGTCCTCTGAATGAATGGGAGGTTCGAGTCCCCTATATTGTATACATTGGTGCTTAGGTCACCTTGACTGTGATGGGAGGTTCGAGTCCCCCATAAAGGCTTTGTTTGTGTGGCTACACGCATTGGGGCCCTTCCAGCTAGGGGAGAGCTGGACCTATATAGCCCATAGGTGCCTTGTTATATGACATTTATGCTACACAGTCCAGGTTAAGGTTTTTAAATAAATGCTAAAACTTTTTCCCTATCCCGACACGATATATATATATGTATATATGTGATTACATATGGTTACTTGATTAGGTTTTGAGTGATGGCATTATTTTATTCCTTTATCGCTAAGTTATATGCTAGCGCTCCAACCACTAACAGTTTTTGGACACTGTATCCCCACATGATGTAGGTACCAAAACTTCTTTTACTTTTCCTGCGTAGCGATCAGCTACTCGAGTTAGTTCGTGAGTTGACATTGAAGTGGTGAGCTTCCATCATTTAGAAGGCTCCATTTTATGGTCCTTATTTCCTATGTCTTAGAATTTGTTTCGGATACTGTCGGGGGCATGTCCTATTTATTTTGGATTTTGTAGAGGCTTTGTTGGATTACAGTGGACTTGGGTGGTTTAGTTGATTATTTCAGTGGCGGACGATTGTCCTGTTATCGATGGTTCATATAGAAATATCTTGAATTAATATTAGACTTATCTTACACTATCTTGTTATATGTTCAAATTTTATCCGACATTAGAAGTTGTTATGACAGCTGAGTTAGGTAAAGGGGGTGATCTCCGATCCACGCGGGACTTGATATACCTGTCACGGCTAGGCCCTTGTTGGAGTCGTGAAAAACTTATACCTAAGCACTTTCTACTCAAGGAGAAAAAGTCATTACTCATATAACATGACTAATTCATTTATGAATCAGTACTCACTCAAGAACAATCTATTTAAGCACACATAATCAGCTAAGAACTTGAGCAGTGTTGAAACGGGGTTTTTGTTGCCTCTCTTCACTCTTTGTAATTGGAAAAAACCATTTAATGAAGAGGCATTTCTTTCCTTTTATAGATGAGTGATGATTAGGACTGAAAGATCATTGGACCAACTATCCTAATCAGTACAAAATAGTACCTGCAAGTTTGTTACACAAAAGGAAAAAACTGTGCAAACAATACGTGCCAGCTGTACTGTACCTTGAACATCTAGGAACATGGTCCCTTGCAATTAGCTTCTCATTTTCATAACTAAATATAGCTTATGACATCTTTAACCTGTGAAAACTTCTTTTTAAGGCAGACAGATCTAGGACTAGATTTTGTGAAGTGATTTAACCATCATGTCATAAAGCAACCTCTCTAATTCTGATAAATTAAACTATAATATCTTACTTTTTATAATAAAAATAATGCAAATAGGATGTGCATTTTCACAATTAACTATGATGAATGTTGGGAAAAGGTTTAGATAGTTTTGTCAAAATTTATTTTATTTCATGTGTAAAAAACGTAATAACTATATTTTTTCTCCCTTTTCCAACACAAAAGAGAAAATAAAAGTTAATTTAACATTGGCTTGGTATATTAATGTTACTGAAGTAGCTAATGCAGTTCGGCAATCCAAAGTGCAGTCACGACTAAGGTGGCAGTGACTTTAGTTAGCTTTTGATTTTCGCGGACTTGTCTCATGAATCTAATTTGTTTTTAGTCCTCCTTCCGTCCATCTTTATTTGTTTACTATTAACTTGACACATCATTTAAGAAATATAAATAATAGAGATAATTTTACTATATCACTAATTAAATATAATAAATTCAATGCCTTAAAAATAATTTGATAATGACAACAGTTAGTAGCTAAGGGTAAAATGGACACAAATGATGCTTTAGAAAATGATTATTGTTGAAAGAAGAGAATTCAGCTAAGCCCTTCCAACTAACACTTTGAAAATAGTGTTAACTACCTTCTGAAACGTAGTTAGTAACTAACTTTGTAGCTTTGTATTGAGTTAGTTAAAATAGTTAGTCTCTAGAACCTTCCATGATTGGCTATATATGCATGCTAAATACTCAATGTACAACAAAATATCAAGATTAATCAATGAGATCAATCTCCACTCGTCTCCTCTGCATTCTTCTTCTTCTTCTTCTTCTTTTTCTTCATCATCATCTTCTTATTCTTCCTTGTTCTTTATTTCAGCTTATAGAGTTCATCCATGATGAACTATGATTAAGTTCATGGTGTCATAGCACAATCGATTATGTCTAATCATCTCCATCACTAAGATTCTACTTTCGCAAATTCTAAACTCTAAAATCTATAAAGATCACATATCTGTACAAGATTTACATTAAAAAACCAGCTTACAACTATAGTGATGGCTTCTAACAATGGTATATATGCTGAAGAAATAAATGATTCAGCCAATGGAGCAACTGGAGCTTAACATTTAGTGGGATTTTATTATAACCATCCATTATTTCTACATTTATCAGATGTAAGTGGCTTGCAGATTATCTCTTTTCAATAATCTGGATATAAAAACTTCTCTATGTAGTTGACCCATGAGATCGTCTTTACTAGGAAAAAACAAGTTAGGAATGGTAGATGGTTCATGTTATAAGGATAAATTCCCTCTTGAAATGAGTAACCACTGGGAAAGAGTAAATAGAATAGTAGTTTCTTGGATCATGAGTGCAACAGCTAAAAATCTATTAGGTGGGATAATGTATGCTACTAGTGGACAAGTTGTTTGGAATGATTTATGTGAGAGGTTCAATAAGATTGATGGTTCAAAAATATTCAATCTTTAAAAAGAGATTGACACACCATCATTGGTGCATATACCTAGTTGTAACTGTGAAAGTTCAAAGATTATTTTGCTCATCTTCAAAAGTTAAAGCTATTTCAATTCTTGATGGGGTTAAATGAATCCTATAGTTAGGCAAGGAGTCAAATTTTACTCATAAGTCCACTACCATCTATTAAACAAGCATATACTATGTTAATCAGTGATAAAAGTAAAAAATCAGTAGGAGCTATTACAGGAATTCTTAGCTCTACTTCTGCAATTACAGGGTATGAATCAACTATGTTTACAAGGAGTAATGAACAAAATGGCTATTTAAAGGTACTGAAACAACAATATTCTCAAGAAGTGGAGGCCAACACTACAAACAGTTCAAGAAGACTCAGAATTTGTATTGTGATATATGCAAGATCAGGGGTAACACCAGAGAGAATTGCTGGAAAGTAATTAGTTCTGATTACAAGTTCAAGATGTTAATTAGGAACTAATCCAAGTGCAAATTTAGTTTGTAATGTTGCAGAGGAAAACACAGGTCATGGACATACTCAAGTGGTTCACTCATCTCACACTCAAGCTAACTGCTTCAATTCTACTATTAACTCTGGAATATGAGGCTCTATCTCACAGACAAGTCCCTGTGTATTAAGTAATGAGAAATATACTCAGATTCTGCAACTGTTAAATAAATAAGACACGTCTAAGTACTCAGCTCATATAGTCGGTAAAATGGTAAAGTCAACAGGCTCCACCAATATGGATCCATGGATCATAGACACTAGTGTAACCAATTATATGATTGCTGATCTTAGTGCACTAAATAAATCCTCCATAACCAGTACTTATACTCCAAAAAAAGTATACTTACCAGTTGGTGATATATATGTATTCACACATGTTGGTTCAACCACTATATTCGAAACTGATACACTCAAAAATATTTTTTACTTGCCTCAGTTGAAATTCAATCTATTATCAAACTCTAAACTTTTAAAAGAAATACAATGTCTTGTATCTTTTTATCAAGATCTATTTGTGTTTCAGGATCTCTACAATAGGAAGGTGAAGGAGATTGGTTGAGAAGGTGATGGACACTATATCTTTGCCATTACCACTACTATCAATGATGATGTGATGATAGCAAAAAGATCAACTTTTATTGATTCTGTTCCTAATTTTGTGTGTGATTCTGTAGTTGATAATGCCAACTTAGACATAGTATTATGGCATAAAAGATTAGGAAATGCTTCTAGTCATGTACATAGGAAAACACTTCTTATAACTAGTGGCTTAACAGTCAAAATATTAATAAACGTGCGGTCTGTCCTTGTGCAAAACAAGTCAGACTTCCTTTTCTAACTGCTTGTATTGAATTGATACATATGGATGTATGTAGATGTTATAGAGTTCCCATACTTGAAGTAAATAGAATCTTCTTAACCATAGTTGGTGACTATTTGAGAATGACTTGGATCTATTTTTTGAAACTCAAATCTAATATGTGTAGTACTGTCTCAGTTCATACAACTTAATAAAAATCAATTTGATAAAAACATCAAAGTTATTAGAACTGATAATGTAATTGAGTTTGTCAACCTATATGTTCTACTTTGTGTAGAAACTTGAGGATTATTCACCATACTACATGTGCCTATAGCCCTCAGCAAATGGAGTGGCTAAAAGAAAGAATAGACACATCTTGGAAATCACTAGGGCCATTAGATTTTAGGGTGCACTGCCTACTAAGTTTTGGGGCTTGTGTGTTAAAGCAGCTATGTACATTATCAATAGACTCCCTATAGCTGTGCTAGATTACATTTCCCCATATGAGAGATTATATGGAAAGAACCCAAATATCAGCCATATGAGAACTATAGGTTGTTTGTGCTATGCTAAGATAGTTCAATAATCTAATAAACTTCAACCTAGATCTAGAGAATGCATTTTGATGGGCTATTTTGATACTCAGAAGGGCTACTTATTATATGATCATACTAATAAAGTATGTTTTTGTTAATAAGGATGTTAACTTCTAAAAAGATGTATTCCTTTTTAAAGACCTTGTACATGACTCCTAACAGTTAAGTACTACCAAACTCAATGAGACACTAGTCAACTGGTCAGATATGGAGGTGCCAAACATACAAATCTCTCAATATTCAGCACCAAATGAGAACACCAATGATCACATGATACAAGAGCAGGTGCCACAGCTGCCACAAGCTGATTAGGTTCAAACTCCAATCACATCTCAACCATAAGCTAACAATCAGGAACAAGTTGTGACCAAAAGGACCAACCGAATTAGAACAACTCAACTATGGCTCAAGGATTAAGAATCTTATGCTCTAAGAAGTACTTAATCTTTGATGCTTTGTCTATAAATTATCAGGCATACATTGCAAAGTCATCTACAACTACGAAACCAACTACTTATAGTGAAGTTGTAAAAGATTCAAGGTTTATAAAACCAATGAAGGAGGAAATTACAGCACTAGAAAGAAACAAGACTTGAGACATCACTTGTATACCAGAAGGTAAAAAACCTATTAGTTGCAAGTGGATTTTCAAATTCAAATACAAAGCCACTAGTGAAGTAGAAAGGTTCAAGGCTAGATTAGTTGCTAAAGGCCATAGCCAATAAGAAGGAATTGATTTTCAAGAAAATTTTCCCCCTGTTGTGATGATGAATATAGTCAAAATAATAATCACCATTGCATCTCAAAGACACTGGTTCATTCACCAAATGGATATGTATTATGCATTTCTACAAGGAGATCTACATGAGGAGATTTACATGGACTTGCCATAGGGATTCAAGAGCCAGGGGATAAGAAAATAGTATACAAACTTTTGAAATCCCTGTATAGTCTTAAATAGGCTCCAAGATTGTGGAATGCCAAGTTATCTGAAGCACTGACGAAAATGGGGTTTAAGCAATTAGATCATTTCCTATTCATAAAGCAAAATAGTGAAAGTATTACTATTGTCTTGGTCTATGCAGATGATATTCTAATCATAGGTGATTCCTTAATATTGATTGAAGATACCAAAGGTAGACTGCAATAAGCTTTCAAAATAAAAGACCTGGGTGAACTCAAATTCTTCTTAGGGATTAAGTTTTGCAATATTAGAGGAAGGTATTTTGATGCATCAGAGAAAATATACATTAGAACTTGTGTTTGAGTTGGGACTTGGTGTTGCTAAACCTGCCTCTATACCTATTGATACAAATATCAAACTGACTACCAAAGAATATGATGATGATGTCTGTAGTAAGGAGCATTAAATCAGTGACCCACCAGCAAATGTGCATGCTTATCAGAGACTTATAGGAAAATTATTATATCTTAGAATGACTAGGACTGATATTTCCTATAATGTCCAAACTCTTAGTCAGTTTCTCTAACAACCAAAAAAAGTCCCACACAGATGCAGCTATCAGGGTAGTCAAGCACATTAAAATAAAACCTGAACAAGGAGTTTTAATGTCTAGCCAGTCAAATACTAAATTCTTAGTATACTGTGATGCATCTTGGGCATCATGTCCATTCTTTAGAAGATATGTTACTAGTACTTTGTGAAGTTTGAAGAATCCCTTCTTTCCTAGAAGTAAAAGGAATAAAACACTATTTTTAGGAGCTCAGCTGAAGCAGAATATAGAAGAATTGCTGCAACTGTGGCTAAACTTATCTGGTTACTTGTTCTATTGAAGGAGATTAGGATTGACACTACACAACTATCAAAGCTACACTAATAGCAAGTATACCATGCAAATTATATCTAAGCCTGTATATCATGAAAGGACCAAGAACATTGAAATAGACTGCCACTTCATAAGAGAAAGATCAATCAAGGACTAGTCATAGTAAGCTATATACCTACCAGAGACCATCCTGTTGATGTGTTAACTAAAGGTCTTAGAAGGGATAAACATGAAAACTTAATATCCAAGATAGGTATCCTTAACCTATTTGGTATCACCTAGCTTGAGGGAGAGTGCTAACAGAAGAGAATTCAGCTCAGCCCTTCTAGCTAACACTGTGAAAATAGTGTTAACTAACTTCTGAAAAGTAGTTAGTAACTAACTTGTAGCTTGTAGTGTATAAGTTAGTTAAAGCAGTTAGTGTATAGAACCTTCCATGCTTGTCTATATATTCATGCTAAATCCTTAATGTACAACACAAGATCAAGATTAATCAATGAGATCAATCTCCGCTCTTCTTCTCTGCATTCTTCTTCTTCTTCTTCTTCTTCTTCTTCTTCTTCTTCTTTTTCTTCTTCTTCTTCTTCTTCTTCTTCTTCTTCTTCTTCTTCTTCTTCTTTCTTCCTCATTCCAGCTTACAAAGTTTATCCATGATGAGCTCTAATTAAGTTTAATTATAGCTAATAGCTAAGGGTAAAATAGACACAAATGATGCTTTGGAAAATGATTATAGCTAATAACTAAGGGTAAAATGGATACAAATAGGTGAATAGTTCATTGATTTTTCAAATGGAACAAGTGTTGTTGGATATCTATTTTTAGTAATATGAACAAATAAATATGGGTGAAGAAAGTAACATATTCATGTATGAGTAAACAATAGTTGATCTACCTTTCTCTCTTTAGTTAATATTAAGTGAATTTTTGGGACTTTTTTCATTATTCAAAATTAGTAAATTGTTCAAAAGTCTAAGACGGAGTATTTGGAATGCAAGTTCAGTGACTTGAGTTAGTAGGATAGTGTGGTGGTGAGGTTGGACTCTCAGGATATTTGTAAGAAGGATAGTTTTAAGTATCTTAGGTCTATGATTTAGGGGGATGGCGAGATTGAGGAGGATGTCTCTAAGCATATTGGAGAAGGTTGGATGAAGTGGAGGCTCGCCTCGGGAGTATTATGTGATAGGAAGGTTCCCCTTAAGCTTAAAGGCAAATTCTACAGAGTGGCAGTCCATTCGGCCATGCTGTATGAAGCTGAATGTTGGCCAGTCAAGAACTCCCATATCCAAAGATTGAAGGTGGCAAAAATGAGGAAGTTGCATTGGATGTGTGGTCTCACTATAGGGGATAGATTCAGGAATGAGATTATTCGAAAGAAGGTGGGAGTGGCTTCGGTGGAGGACAAGATGAGAAAAGGCAGGTTGGGATGGTTTGGGCATGTGATGAGGAGGAGAATGGATGCCCCTATTTGGAGGTATGAGAGACTAGCTTTGGATGGCTTCAGGAGGGGTAGAGGTAGGCTAAAGAAATAATGGAGGGAGATATTTAGGCATGACATGGAGCAACTACAGCTTACTAAGGACATAACCTTAGACAGGAAGGTATGGAGGTCGCGGATTAGGGTTGAAGGCTAGTATGAGCGTGTGGGCTGTGGCTAGGTATTAGGAAAGTATGGGGGTGGTAGTCCTCTTAGTTCTGTAAGTTAATTGTTTTCTACTAGGAGAGTATCCATTTTCCTATTTCTTATTTTGTATTGCTTGTACTTTACTTATTTTATATTTCCTTGATATTTACTGTTATTATTTTATCACTTATTTCTGTTGTGTTACACATCCTATTTTGAGTTACATTATGACCTTGCTATACTATTCTCTCTCTTGAGTCGGGGGTCTATCGGAAATAGCCTCTCTACTTCTTCGGAGGTAGCGGTATGGACTACGTACATTTCACCCTCCCCAGACCTCACTATATTGGAATATACTGGGTTGTTGTTGTTGTGTAGTAAATTGTTCAAAGTTCAAGAGAATTGTGGAGATTTTTTGTCATTTTTTCCATTTCTTTTAATGAGGTTTTTAACTACTACTTTATATTTTCTAAGTAATAAATTGCACTACTTACAAAGTCATCATGTTCATGAATGTCCCTATTTTTTAAAATAAATTTGAGAATAATCAACAGGATAATAGTACAAACTAGATTTATGTTCTAAAATATTTTTCTTAAAAGATATGTATTACCCCCAAAAATTTTTATTTAATACTTCCTCTATTCGGTTTTACTTGTTACATTTTGACTTGGCACATTTATTAAGAAAGACAATTAATAACATAGTTATTTTACCAAAGTATCCCTATTAAATAATGTTTACATTGTGTCTTGAAATTAATTTAGAGAAAAGACAGTTAATGCCAAGGGTAAAATAGGAAAAAATAAGTTGTCTTTCTTGATATATCAAAAATGACAAGTAAAAATAGAAATAAAACTAGGAAATTAGTGACAAGTAAAAGTGAACGGAGGGAGTAGTATGAATTAGTAAGAGTATTAGTGAAAGGAATTTAATTATAGTAATACACGAGAAACTAATAAAAGTATTAGTGAAAAGAATTTAATTATAGTAATACAGGAGAAACTAGTATCTAATATATTTCACCAAATTCATAAACAAAACTGAATATGTTTTAATTTATGCATTTATTATATGAAATATTTTAATTGTATTAGGTTTTCTAGGAGTATAGAGATTGTGGCAGTCGTATGTATTATTTGTAGGATGCGCAGGGAAAGAACAATTTGGCCTGACATGATTTTAATGAAATTTTGAAAAGTGGCAAGCAAGATAGGTATATGGTTGAGTGAGTTGTTTAATAGTTTTAGGATAACGAAAATGCTCAAAAGGTGGAATACAAGAAGCATGTTGTACAAGAATAAAGATTACATTCAAAATTATAATAATTATAAGATATCAAGCTGCTAAGCCACACTGTGAAGATTTGAAAGAGGGTAGTGGAGTTGAGGGTTCAGAGGGATATGTTTATTTGTTAGAATCAATTTAGATTCATGCCACAATGCTCAACTATAAAAGTCTTTCATCTCATGAGGAAATTGATAGAGCAATTAAGAAGAGGGAGAGGGACTAGATATGATGTTCATAAATCTAAAAATTAAAGGCAATACAACAAAGGCCAAGAAATGTTCTATGTAGATGCTTAGAGGCTAGAGGTATACATGTGGCATGCACTAGGGTGATCAAGGACCCGTGTGATGGAGCCAAAACCATGGTTTTCCTAGTTGTGATAAGATTGCACCAGGGGTAAGTTCTTAAACCATTCTCATTTGCTTTAGTGATGGATAGATTGACGTAGAAAATCCAACAACGACATAGTGTATGTTATTTGTCGCTGACATAGTTCTTATTGACGAGACTAGTAGTGGAGTTGATTCTAAGTTAGAGGTTTGGAGATAGACACTAGAATTTAAATGGTAAAACTTAAGCCAGATTAATATAAAATAATTATTCATTTAAAAGAGAGAAAGTTTCAAATTTCTTAGTCTATTATCTAGTGAAATAGAAAGATTAACGAGAATGTCACTCGCCATATTGGTGTAGGATAGATAAAGTTGGTGTTTATGTTCGAAGCTTTGTATGATAATAAGATTCTTCCAAAATTTAAAGGCAGGTTTTACATTGTGATGGATGTTTTATGGATAGAGTGTTGGTCAGTTAAGAACTCTTATGTAAAAAAACAAAGACTATAAAATAAGAATGTCACAATAAATGTGTGGACAACTTAGAAAAGATAGGATTAGAAATGAAGATATTCTGAAGAAGATGTATGAGTGAGTTAAGTGGAGTACAAGATACAATAAGTAAGAATAAGATGATTCAAACATGTGAAGAGAAGATGGACGGATGACCTAGTGCAGAGGTATGAAAGGATGACTATGGATGATTTTGGGGAGGTAGATATAGATCAAATAAGTATTGAGAAGAGGTGATTAGATTGTGTGTAACACAATTTCAACTTACTGAGGGCATGACTTTAGATAAGAGAATATGGTGGAATATATTAGAATGAAGTATCACTATGTAGAAGTGTGTTGTCTTGCTATCCATTTATATTAGTAGTCATAGTATTGCTCTTATAGATTCTTATTATTTGATCTATGTTGTTATACGTTGATTCCTTGTACCTTAATAATCATATTATTTTGTTGTAATTTCTGTTATGTTACTATCTGTGTTGTTTTTTGTTATTAGTTGTTATTTCTTGTACCTTAGTTACTTTTCTCATTGGATTATTAGACTATTTTCTTGAGCTGAGAGTCCATGAAAAATAAATTCTCTACCTTTAGATAGGGGAAATATTTATGTATACACTACTCCTCAAACCCCAATTTGCTATGCTTTAAAATCATTCATACTCTTGATAGTTATTAGATTGGCTCACACTTTGTCCTTGACCTTAATTAGGGGTGTTCATAATTCGGTTTGGATTGATTTTGAAAGTAGGAAGAGAGGGGTGAATTACTTTATTTTTATTTCTCAATCGATTTGCTCTGATAGTCAGTCGACTTGTGAGATAATATTGAGAATGCTACGAAAGTATTGTATAGGAAATTGTTGAAAGTAAATATGACTCTAGATATTTTATACTATTGGACCCCTAATAGGTCATACTTAAGTCTCTTTAGTTTGCAAGGGTTCTACTAGCTCTTCTTTGGAAAATCAAATTACAAGAACTGAGTTAAGCTTTTGGTTTTAACTCACACTCTTTTCCTTTTCTCACTTTTGATAGAAAACTTAACCAACTATATGTTTCTATGCCCTCTTTCTGAATATAGAGTAAACTTCTAGAGAATACAATGATTTATGAAAGTAGAGCAAAGAGTTAGAAAAGGTTGAGACAAGTGTATGTCTCTTCTTTAATCTTTCTTCTAATAAATAGTAGAGATTGGGATACCATCCATTTGATAGATTTGAAATAGAATAGTAACCCAAGAGATTTGATCCTTAGAAATCGGATGTAAAATATCCTATAACACCCTATATTTTTGGCCCCGAGAAATTCCTGAGTTTTAAGCTTACTGCTCTGACTACGACTCACCAAATGAGTCATAAGGTCTCCTTATGGGTCATTGGGATTGAATCGTAGGGTTAACAATGAAGGTTGTCTTGGTTTCTTCCTTGGTTATGAATTGTACCTAATGAGTCTTGAAGACTTAGTACGAGTCATGATGTGCCAATCATAGGATGACCAGTATATTGCCTAAAGTTTTTATCCTGAGTACAAATAAGACATGATGAGTCTTAAGGTCTGAGTACAAGTCGTAGGGTATGATTTGTAATTAGACCAGTTTGGGTGCTTTGAGCTACTGGCCATACAATGACTTGTGGTGATGAGTCGTAGGGTGACCCGTCGTTACTGGCGATAAATTTTCAGCATTTAATTAAGGGCACTTTGGATATTTATCTTTTTTCCCACTTAAGACCCATGACCATAAAACATATTTGGGACATTATTTTCAAAATTTATCAAATAAAAAAACTCTCTCCTCTCTTTCAAAATTCCCAAAGCAAGAACAAGCTAGAGGTTTCTTAAGGTTGAGCATCTTAGGGTCAATTCAAGGTTTCTTCTCCATAATTATGATACTCTCAGGCATGTTACTATTCCATGAAGTTTATTTTGTTAAAAGTATACATTTATAATTTTTATTCATGTGATTAAATTGTGGTTTATGAATGTAGGTTGAGGGATTTTGGGCTTTAATGAATGAATTATTTTTCCCATGGCTTTTATAATTAATTCATGGTTTGTATTTATGGTTTTGAACTACTTGGGGTGCATAGGTGTGGTTAACTGGAATAGGAGGGTCGTTGTTTCCCCTAAATTAATGATTTTGAATATTGTAATTGGTATAAACTCCACCCAATATTGTTAAACTTGTTTTAAACATAAAGGTATGCACATTAAACTACTTTTGAAACCTTTGCATGATATAAAGAGATTATTAAAACATAATGGTTTTGATTCAATGAACAAAGGGGGTCGTGGCAATCCCCCACATAGATTTAATGAACAAAGGGGGTCGTGGAATTTTCCCAAGTTAGTAAAATTGTAATGGCATGATGATAATACCTTACAAGTGTAGTTGATATAATGATACCAACAGTGTGTGCCTGATGTGTATCATTGGTTCAACGAATAGGATTGTGTAACTATTTTAATTAGGCTTAAAGGGGGTTGTGTAGTTGGGCCATAAAAGTGGAGGTCCCGAAGGACCAATACTATAAACCGCATTTACCATTGTAGGGGTCTAAATGGATAAATATTCGAGTCGCCCATGATTTATGACTGGGTGGTTTGAGTCCTCATTATTACATGATCGGGTGTTCATGTCACCCTTGATATATGATCGGGTGGTTCGAGTCCCCCATGGTATAAATGTATATATTACTATTCTCTGGTTCATGCGGCTACATGCACTGGTCCTCTTCAGCATGAAGAGCTCAACCCAACATGCACTGGGTGCTGTTTTATGATGGTTGAGCTACATAGTCAAGGCTATTATTTTAAAGTTCATGTGAAGCCTTATTCCTTATCCCAACATGTTATATATATATATATGTGTGTGTGTGTGTGTGTGTGTGTGTACAATATGTGCATATGGATTTTACAATGGTTTTGACTTACCGTTATTTTATCCTTTACCTGAGTCACTTGCTTGCGCTAAACCCTCTAACCGTATATGGACGTTGTGTCCCCACATGATTTAGTAATTGGAGACACTTTTACTTTTCCTGCACAGTGATAGGATTTTGAGATTATCAGCAGTCAGCTTTGAAGTTGTGACTTCTATTCTTCTGAAGGGCTATTATTTTAAAGCCTTGTTTCCTCTATGTCTTAGACTACTTTCATTGGATTTTTTTGGCTATCTTTGGGGGTATGTCCCAGCTTAGATTAGTTTTTATCTATTTAGAGGCTTTGTGGATTACTATGGATTGGGATGTTGCTGAAGTTCTTAAATTTCTTTCTGAGTTACCTATCTTATTATATGATTGGAACTGAATTTATCTTGTTATATGATCAAAATTCATTTGCTGCTAGTTGTAGTGTGTTCTGTTTGTCTAGGTAAAAAATGGTGGTCTCTGATCCTCAATGAACTTGATCTACCCATCACGGCTAGGCCTTAGTTTGGGTCGTGCCAAGTTGGTATCAGAGCCTAGGTTCATAGTCAATAGGGTATCCATAAAGCCGTGTAAAGTAGAGTCTCTTTTATGGATGTGTAGCGTGCCATACTTATAAAGGAGAGGCAATGAGGCATTTAGGAATGTTTACCTTTCTTATGTTCTATTTTCACCTTGTAGAGTTTAGGATGTTGAAATCTCCTCTAATTCTATTTGTTTGCATTTTAGATTATGCCTCCCCAATGATCTGATGCTTGTGGAAACTCTTCTGTCCTACTTGAAGACAACGTGGATGGAACTCATTCTGCTTGTGGGGCATAGACTCGGTTTAGGGTCCCTTCTTCTGATTTCCCCTAGAGTTCCACCAGTTCCCATTAGTCCTTATCAGACTCTCAGGGTGATGTGTCTAATGCTGAGTTTTGAAAGTTGATTCATTTGCTTACTCAATTGGTGGACTTTTAGTTGCACCAGTTTGAGTGTGTTACTCCTATCACTCCTTCTTTTAAGGCCAAAAAGGTTGGTCAGTTCATATAGTTTAACCCTTCAACTTTCACTATTTTTAAGGTTGAGGAGGATCCTTAAGGGTTCATAGATGAGATGAAAATATTTTTTTAAGTGATACATGCTTCTAACTCTAAAGGCATAGAGTTCATCGTATATCAGTTGAAGAATGTGGCACATTAGTGGTATGAGGAGTGAGAGCAGTCCAGGGGTGACAATGTTGAGCTAGCTATATGGATGACTTCTCTAGTGCCTTTCTTGATTGCTTCTTTTCTCAGGAGTTGAGAGAGGCAAAAGCTGAGGAGTTTGTGAATTTGAAACAAGGCAGGATGACTGTCAAAAAGTATGCCTTAAATTTTTATCAGTTGTCTCACTATTCTCCAGAGTTGTTGTCTTTTATGAGAGCAAAGATGAGGAAGTTTTCTTCGAGCTTGTCTTGGTACTTGGTGTTGGAATGCAAGGCTGCCTTACTGAATAATGACATGGATATCTCTAGGCTTATGGTGTATATGTAGTAGGTTTAAGATGAAAAAGGAAAGAAGCCAAGATTGAAGAAAGGCAGAGTAAGAAATTCAGGTATTCTGAGCAGTTTAGAGGTGAATAGAGTAGTGGTAGAAATGGTAGGAAGTGGTCTAAGAAGAAGTGAGGAAATTTTGGTTCTTGTTCTATGCGTAGTGCTCCATATCCTAAGCCGTTAAGTGATCATCACTTCCATATAAATAATGGAGTTAGGTCACAAGGTGCCCAGCCTCAGGACATCAGAGCTCAGTTGGCCCTATCTTATTCCACATGTCATTTTTATGGGTAAATACATTGTGGAGTATGTGATGAGGGAAGGAATAAGTGCTTTAGCTGTGGTCAGCTTGGTCACATGCAATAGGATTGTACTTCAAGTGTTGCTTCTAGTGCTAATAAGGTTTTGGTTTCTATTTCTTCAGCTCCAGCACCAAAGGGAGCTACTTCTAGTAACGGTCAAAATCATTTGTATGCTCTTACCACCCGTAAAAAATTTGAAGCTTCTTTTGATATTGTCACTGGTATGTTATAATTTTTTTCTCATGGTGTGTATTGTCTTCTTGATTTAGAGTTTACTCTCTCTTATGTAACCCCTTATATGGCTATTCATTTTGGTTTTGGTCCTAAGTGTATTTTTGATCTCTTTTCTATATGTACCCTGGTAGGTGACTCTGTTGTGGCTAGAAAAGTCTATAGAGTTTGTGTGGTATCTATTTGTGGTAGGAAGACATTGGTGGATCCGATAGAGCTGGATATATTAGACTTTGATGTTCTTTTGGGGATGGATTAGCATTCGTGCTATGGGTCTCTTAATTGTAGAACCCGAAGGGTTAGTTTCTAATTCATAAATGAATCGGTGACTAAGTGTGAGGTATTTCATTATCACCTAAGGGGAGGTTTATTTCTTATCTATGAGCCTAAAAATTAATTTCTAAGGGGTATCATATCATCTAGTACGGGTTAAGGATTCTATTTCTGAGGGCCCTTCTTTACAATCTATCCTTGTAGTCAATGAGTTTTTTGAAGTGTTTTTTGATGATTTTCCTGGCATTCCTCTCAATAGGAAATAGACTTTAGGATTGATCTTCTTCCAGATACCCATTCTATCTCTATCCGTCCTTATAGAATGGCTTTGGCTGAGTTGAAAGAGATTAAGGAGCATTTGAAATATCTTCTTAATTAAGGGTTTTATTTTCCATAGTATTTCTCTATGGGGTGCTCCTGTGCTTTTCATGCATAAGAAGTATGGGTCCCTTCGAATATGTAAAGACTATCGGCAATTGAATAAAGTGGCTGTGAAGAATAAGCATCCTCGTCCTAGGATTGATGACCTATTTGACCAGCTTCAAGGTGCTAAGTACTTTTCTAAGATTGATCTTTGATTAGGTTATCATTAGTTTAAGATTAGGAAGGTGGATATTCCTAAGACCACTTTCCAAACCTAGTAAGGTCATTGTGAGTTTTTGATCATGTTATTCGATTTGACTAATGCCCAAGCGGCATTTATGGATCTTATGAACTAGGTATTCTATCAGTTTTTGGATTTATTCATCATTGTGTTTACTAATGACATCATGGTATACTCTAAGAGTGAGGAGGATCATGTAAATTACATCCATATAGTCTTGCAATCTCTTAAGGATCAATGATTGTATGCTAAGGTTTTGAAGTGTGAGTTTTGGTTGAACAATGTTACTTTCCTTGCTCGTGTTGTTTCTAGTGGGGGGATTGTGGTAGATCCATAGAATGTTGTGGTGGTTGAGAAGTGTCTTAGACCCACGACTCCGAATGATATTTAGAGCTTCTTAGGTTTAACTGGATATTATAGGAGGTTTGTGGAGATTTTCTCTTCGATTGCTGCTTTGTTAACTAAGTTGACTCAAAAGAAGGTGATCTTTCTATGGCCTGATGCTTGTAAGGGTAGTTTTGTGAAGTTGAAGGATAAGTTAACTTTGAATCCAGTTTTGACCCTACACGAAGGTACCAATGGGTTCATTTTATACTGTAAGGCAGCCCATGTGGGACTGGGTTGTGTTTTGATGCAACATGGTAAGGGTATGACGTATGCTTTTAGGCAGCTTAAGGTGCATGAGAAAAATTATCTGACTCATAATTTAGAGTTCTTGGTTGTGGTTTTTGCTTTGAAGATTTCGCACCATAACTTGTATGGAGTTCATGTTGATATATATTCTTATCATAACATCTTGCAGTACGTGTTCACCTAGAAGGAGTTAAATCTCAGGCAAAGGATATGGCTTGAGTTGCGCAAGTATTATGATATGAGTCTTCACTATCATCCAGGTAAAGCTAATGTGGTTGTTGATGCTCTTAGCAAGATATCTATGGGGAGCCTATCTCATGTGGATAAGGAGAAGCGAGATTTGGTAAAGGACATTCACTGTTTGGCTAATCTTGCAGTTCATTTTTTAGATTTAGAGGATGGTGGGGTGATCGTTCAAGAGGTGGTAAAGTATTCTCTTAGTACTGAGGTGAAAGAGAAATGGGTTTTAGATCCTATTTTGATGCGAATCGAAGATGATGTGGGTCAGCAGAAAGTCATGGCTTTTGAGATTGGCAGTGATGGTATCTTAGGGTACCAAGGTAGATTATGTATTCCCAATTTTGATGGGCAGCGAGATTGGATCTTGGTTGAGGCTCATGAGTCGTGGTACACAGTTCATCCCGGTTTGACAAAGATGTACCATAATTTGAAGGATATTTATTGGTGGAACAACATGAAGAGGGATGTCACCAATTTTGTGTCCTAGTGTATGGTTTGTCAACAAGTGAAAGTGGAACACTTGGGGCCTGGTGGTTTATCTCAAGAGATTGAATTGCCTATATGGAAATGAGAAGTGATTAATATGGATTTCATGACCAAGTCTGTGAATTTCTTGCCAGTGTGGACTAATTATTCTACAGAGGATTATGCTAAGATTTTTATTTAGGAGATCTTTAAGTTGCATGGTACACCTATTTCTATTATATTTGATCGAGGGACGCAATTTTTATTTCACTTCCGGTGGTCGTTTTAGAGAGGTTTGGGAACTAAGGTGAACCTTAGCACTGCTTTCCACTTCAGACTTTGTAAAATATGCTAACGGCCTGAATGATTGACTTTGGTGGTAGTTGGGTTGATTATTTTCCTCACATAGAGTTTGTGAATAATAACAGCTATCATTCTTATATTCAAATGGCTTCATTTGAGGCTTTGTATGGTAGGAGATGTCGTTCTCCTATTAGGTGGTTCAAAGTTGGTGAGACTAGATTGTTTGGTTCGAATTTGGTTCATCAAGTCGTGGAGAAGGTAAAGATTATTAGGTATAGGTTTAAGACCTCCCAAAGTCACCAAAAGTCCTATGCGAATATGAGACGTAGGGAGTTAAAGTTTGATGTTGGTGATTGGGTGTTCTTGGAGGTGTATCCCATGAAAAGGGTGGCGAGTTTTGGAAAGAAGGGAAAGCTCAATCCCTATTATGTTGGCCTGTACTTAATCTCTAGGAAAGTGGGCAATGTGGCTTATAAGTTTGAGTTACTTTCGAGTTTGGGTTCTATTTTTTCGGTCTTCCATGTCGTGATGTTGAAAAAGTGCGTGGGTGATCCTTCCTTGGTTGTCTTTTTCTAGAGTGTTGGCATTTTGGATTCCTTGTCTTAACATATTTTTTTTCTGTTTTTCTTAAAGGAAAGTGTACTTATGTTTCTGTGTTAAATCGTGCTAATGGATGCCTTGATTCATCATTCGAGGGCGAATGATCCTAGGAGTGGGGGAGAATGTAACATCCCAAACTTTTGTCCCTAATATGTTCCTGAGTTTTGAGCTCACTTCTATGACTCTGATTCACCAAATAAGTCGTAAGGTCTCTTTATGGGTTGTTGGGATTGAATCGTAGGGTGACTAGTGAAGGTTGTCTTGGTTTCTGCCTTGGTTACGACTTGAACCTAACAAGTCGTGAAGACTCAGTATGAGTTGTGATGTGCCAATTGTAGGATGACTAGTATGTTACCTAAAGTTTCTGTCCTGAGTACGAATAAGACATGACAAGTCGTAAGGTCTGAGTACGAGTTGTAGGGTATGATTCGTAGTCAGACCAGTGTGGGTACTTTGAGCTACTGTCCAGACAATGACTTATGGTGATGAGTTGTAAGGTGTCCTCACGAGTCGTAGGGTGACTGTCGTCACTGGCGATAAATTTTTAGCTTTTAATTAAGGGCAATTTAGACATTTCTCTCTTTCCCTACTTAAGAACAACGACCATAAAACACATTTGAGATATTATTTTCATCCTTTATCAAATCAAAATAATCTCTCCTCTCATTTAGAATTCCCAAATCAAGAACAACCTAGGGCTTCTCAAGGTTGACCATTTAGGGATCAATTCAAGGTTTCTTCTCCATAATTATGACACTCTCAGGCATGTTACTATTCCACAAATTTTCTTTTATTAAAAGCATACAACTGTTATTCATGTGATTAAATTGTGGTATATTAATGTGGGTTGAGGGTTTTTGAGTCTTAAGGAATGAATTATTTTTCCCATGGCTTTTATGATTGATTCATGGTTTGAATTGATGGTTTTGAACTATTTGGGGTGCATGGGTGTGGTTAATTAGAATGGAGGTCATGGTTTCCCCTAAATTGATGATTTTGAATATTGTAATTGGTATAACCTCAATCCAATCTTGTGAAAATTGTTTTGAATATGAAGGTATGCACATTGAACTACTTTCGGAACCACTACATGATATAAAGAGATTACTGAAACGTAGTGATTTTGATTTAAAAAACCCAAGGGGTAGTGGCAATCCCCCACACTAATTTAATGAATAAAGAGGTCGAGGCATTTACCCAAGTTAATAAAATTATAATGGCATGATGATAATACCTTGCAAGTGTAGTTTGTATGACAATACCAACGGTGTGTGCCTGATGTGTATCATTGGTTTAATGAATAGGAATGTGTAGCTATTTTAATTAGGCTTAAAGGGGGATTATGTAGCTGGGCCATGAAATTGGACGTCCCGAGGGACCAATAATAGAAACTTTGTTTGCCAGTGCGGAGGTCCAAATGGCTGGGTGTTCGAGTCACTCTTGCTTTATGACCATATGGTTCGAGTCCCCATTGTTACATGATCGGGTGTTCATGTCACCCTTGATATATGAGTGGGTAGTTTGAGTTCCCCATGGTACATATGCACATATGATTATTCTCTGGTTCGTGCAACTACACACATTCGGGGCCCCTTAAGTGGGAAGAGCTAAACCCATAACCCATGGGTGCCTTTTTATGACGGTTGAGCTACACTATACAGGATAATATTTTAAAGTTCATGTTAAACCTTGTTCCCTATCCCAACATGTTATATATATATGTATGTATGTATAATGTGTGCATGTGGATTTTATTGTGGTTTTGAATTGGCATTATTTTATCCCTTCCCCAAGTTACATGCTAGCGTCAACCCACTAATCATCTCCGGACGTTGTATCCCCACGCGATGCAGGAACTAGAGATACTTTTACTTTTCCTGTGCAATGGTAGGAATTTTAGGTTGTCAGCAGCCTGCTTTGAAGTGGTGAGATTCCATTCTTGGGAAGAGCTATGATTTTAAAGTCTTATTTCCTCTGTCTTAGTCTACTTCCATTGGATTCTTTTGGCTATAATCGGGGGCATGTCCCGACTTAGATTGGTTTTAGTCTATTTAAAGGCATTGTGGATAACTTTGGATTGGGATGTTGTTGAAGTTCCTAAATTCTTTTTTGAGTTGCCTATCTTGTTATATGTTCGGAACTTAACTTATCTTGTTATATGTTCGAAATTTATCCACTGCTAGCCGTAGTGTGTTCTATTTGGCTAGGAAAAGAGGGGTGGTTTATGGTCCTCTGCGGACTTGAGATTTTCGTTATGGCCATTCCCTGGATCTAGTCATGACATATCCTCTTTTCAAAATAAGGTTGGACCATTAAAGACTCTTTAATAATCCTTGACCCACTTTGATAAGTCCCAAAAATAGGGGTTCTTGAGATCTTTGAATATCCTTTCTTTTCTTGTGCAAAAGATGTTGAATTAATGGGGAGGCCGTAACTCTTGATTGGTTCCTTTAATACATCTTTGGAGAATATCATTATACTTGATTGATACTCTTTTTGCAATCAACATGAGATGCCTTCTTTCTTTTTCATCTTACCTGCAAGTTGTCAGACATTGAAATTAGACACTATTAGTTTTGGGGTAAAACCAAAATCAAACTAATTTAGTTGATTCTTAATTATTAAAACCAAAACAAATTAAGTATAATTCATATTCATCGATTTGGTTTTTGTCAGTTTGGTTCGATTTTTTTATTTTTCAGAAACATAATGAGATTCTCTCTTTTAATTTTTTCCGTACAATTAGAAATGAATTCTCTATTATTTTTCAACTCATAATTTGTTGTTAACCTTTCATTGTATGGTGATTAAATTTCATTGGATTATGAAAAAACATCTAAAGATCCATAAGCTTTAATCAATTGAATAAAGTTGAGAAGAAATATAAAAAAAATATACCGATAAATCTGATAATTATTTCCTTGAATAAATGTGTTTGGATTCAAAATTTTCTTTTAATAAATGACCTTAAGATATAAAGTTCTTTATCCTATCAGAAAAAACCAAAAATTTCATGAAAAAAGTATTGAAAATTATTTATAAAAATATAGTATATTGCATGTGAATGGTAATAAAATTTGTGTGTATAATTTATCAGTCCGCTTTGATTTTTTATTAAATTTATTTTTAATAAAATCAAATCAAGCCATGTAATATCGGTTTTTTAAAACTTCAATCCAAATCAAACCAAATAAAATCAGTTAATTTAATTGGGTTGACTTGATTTTTTTATTTGGATCAGTGTCTAATCAAATTCTGCACAACCCTAACCCTAACACTACTCTAGCTTGAATGGAATGTATTTTATATTGTGAAGTATTTTATGAAATAGGTTCTGATTTAACTTACATCTACAAAGTGTTAATATACCTTAAAATCATCATTTGGTTAGGAATTACACTAGAGCTCTGTTAAGGTTAAAATATATAAATATTTGGTTATGTAAAGTAGAAGAGTGTAATTTTATTATTTTATCTCAACTAAGTTTTGTACCCAAATACCACAACGTTGTTCCTGTTAATTGTTTGATGCAAAATTCATAGTCCAAAATCCGAGATAACAAAATGTTTCCATACCTCTTTAGGAGCAAATTTAAAATAATGTTTTAAATATATTGTTGAACAATTTGGTTCTCTAAAACTTTTCAAAAGTGAGAATGGCTTTTTATCCCCATCAAATATTCGATAAACTCTGACTATTAGATTTAACGAGAATAAAAATGTTTAACAAAAAATCTCAGGATATTGATGTCGTCCAAAAACTAACCTCCAAAGAAGTATGTTGCGGTCGATGTCAAATATAGTAACCCAAACCAGGTTGAGGTCGAACCCACATGAAAAACGTTGAATAGCTCTTAACTTGACAAATTTCACGAGCAGTATGGAAAAGTAAATAGGGGGATTTTGAAATCAATAGTAAGTAGTAACTGAACTTGAATGCTTGAGTTTGTAAACAATAGAAGAAGATCACTAGGACTGTGTTTCCCCTAGCTTCTCAACTCTGTAAACTTCTCATGTTCAACTCAACTATTCTACTGCTCTACATGTAAAGTCGACAAGCTATGTATTATCAACTATCTTGTGAACGCATTGATAAATCTCATCCTTTACCTTGTGAGTTTTAGAGTGTCGCCTTATTTTTCCTTGCCTATGACTTCAGTTCAACTTTCACCTTTTGAGTCTCAAGATGATTAGATGAGATGACGGAATTATAAGATGGACGTGAATCTCAAATTACTGTCTTAATCCCCTTTTCCTAATCTGAAACTTCCTTGTGAGGACGTTTTCGAATATAGGAAATCCTCAAGCTTCCATAGAGCTCTTACATCAATTAATATGAAGAAGATTAAGATATATGCAACCACAATACAATAGATGAATCTCCCACTTCCTCTACGTAGTTAACCCATCAGGGTTCCCACAACCCTAGTCAAGGAAATTAGCTGCTCATGTTCATGCAATAATCCATTATAATCAATAAAGAACACATGTAATTAATTTCACAAGAATAAGAGGAAGAAAATTTGAAGTCTTCAATTGAATAAAAACCCAAAATATCAATGATTAAAGTATGTTAAAAGTAGTAAAAGTAATGTACAAGTGGGTAACTTAATACAGGAATAACCCTAAGGTATTTATAGTATCTCAAAATAATCAATAAATCCTAATTAAAATGGAATAGTAAAAGTATGTCGGCACAAGGTATGACTCGCATAGTACACTTGTAAGGTAATCTTATGAGTCATACAGTTCTAGTCATAAGTACTCCAGTAACTGATATTTTAGGACTTCAGGGTTCTGCTGTCCTTCTAATTCATCCTTATGAGTCATAACCATACCTTATGACTAATGGTCTTCACTCGTCACCACCTGGGCCTTGTTCTTCATTGCTTTTGTACGCTGGTTAGCTCACGACTGGTCACTATGAGTAGTCATTAGAACTTACGACTCATCTCTTTCTTTGACTTCACCTCTGAATGATAGTTTGAGTTTCTGTTCTCTTTACGATTGCTTGTTACGACCTGTAATGACTCTTTATGAGTCGTGATCATTCTTCACTTAGTTCTATGAACTTAACCTTGGTTACTATTTTGTTCACGAGTAAGCCTACGAGTTGTATGATGTGTTGACAACTTTTAAAATGACTCGTAGATGAGCAAACTTCATCTTTTTAGAGCTTTTTCTTTCATTTTTAATTCCAGGGTGCTTCTACCTATTTTCCTGCAATCAATCAACAAATACCTCATATTCACTAAAATAACCTAAGTGCAAGCATAAATTCCATATTTTTAGGCATAGAATATGTTGTGTTTCCACGACGCATCAACACCCTCAACTTAGAATGTTTGTGTTTCCTCAGACAAAACAAAACCTAAACTACTAACAACAACGATGCTTAAACAAGAAAATCCTAAGATACCCTTGATAGTGACTTTTATTTCAGTTATCATATTTTATTCCCTCTCTTAGTTTTTATTTTTCAAGAATCTAACTGTGTATATCGATTTGGTACACAAAGTGATAGAAGGGAATCCAGTGATGGCATTACATTAGTGACAGAAAACTAGGCATAAACACAAATCACACTCACTGAACAGTCTAGCAACCTAACAACATAACCCTTGTATGCTCACAATCAAAGAAATCCCATTTACTTAGTTTAGATCAATAATGGCATTCAGGGATATTTCAAAAGACGCTCTCGCTCACAAAGAAGTATCGGTCAGTATATACAGAATACCATAGGCTTGCCCATATGCTCTTTTCCTGAGTTTTCGAATAGTTGGGATAGGATCACTATAAGACTTATTCAGCATCTAACATAGGTTTGGGGCTGGTATGGTATCTTTTTAGGATTTTTCAGTGACTAAGCCTCCTTAACACTCCTCTTTATTTGGGATCCACTTATTTTCCAACTTTTCTATATTTTATTTCTGCCCTTATTTTTCCCTTTTTATTTTAAAGCACATTCAGATTGAGCCAGGTGCGATTTTCTTTTCTCACTTTTTTTCTTGCACTTTTCTTTTTCTCTTATTATCTTTTTATTTTCACCGGACCTGTCCTTCTTCATTTTTTATTACACCTTTTTTCATACTTATTTTTCCTTATGCACTCCTAAAATAGCCACCCTCAACTTAGGTGATTTGCTGGAGTTAAGGTGCATAGTGTCCATGAGACTCACTGCTAGTTTAGCTGCTGAACGTCTGATCTACTAAGAATGCTCTGGAGTTTGTACTTCTCAACCTACGATATAAAAATGCCATAGCACAAATACGTCGATACGATTGAATGTACTGGTATGCAAGTGAGGTAGGCTGAATGTAAGGGGTTTATATGCATGAACAATACTAACTAACTGAATAACATGAACGTGAGAACACATGCATGAATACGTGAATTGTAACTGAGATCATGACATCACTGAATCTGAATACTGATAACATAAGATTTGTATAACTGATATA
>NC_061121.1:159769000-159797550 GCF_002878395.1 Capsicum annuum | reverse complement strand
TCACTGAATCTGAATACTGATAACATAAGATTTGTATAACTGATATATGATTATCTGAATGACTGTGTCTGACAATCCTATTTCTAATGGAACTAGCTGAGTTTCGTACTGAACTGGGTGACTGTATCTGACATTCCTGAATTTTCTAGAACAATTTGAGTTCTATTACTAAGACTGAGACTGAGACTAAGATTGTAACTGTGGGAAGTAGTCATCTAACCGATATGCGCCATATAAGATAATATAATTGAGTTGGGGTCAAATCTGTAACTCCAATTAGAAGGGTGTCAATACCAATCCCCTGGTAAGGGCAAGCTGTGAGTAATCCCTCATCTAACAGGTACTCTAAGGAGAATGGTGGGACCCTTATCTAACAGGTTAAGTCACCTCATCAACGCTCATATAGCAGGTTAGGTATCTCAACCTACGCTGGCTACGTAGTTCTAGAGCGTAAGGATTGCTTTTAAGAATCACACCCTCTGCTCGCAGGTGAGTTCCCATCCTTGTTCTCACTCAATGCTAAATCCTACTTCCATCTGATTAGACACTAAATTAATTATACTGAGTTGATTGGACTGAGTTCACTGAGTTCCGTTGACTGACGAAATATTATTGAGATCTGATAACTAACTAAGATTACTACGTTTTCCTGAGTCATGAGATTGACTGAATTCTACTAACATGGCTTAACTGAGAGTATCTTGAAAACTGACACTGGCTTTAAGAACACAGCTAAATTATCGGGTAAAAGTACCCCCAGGACTCGATAGCATAGAACTGAAAAGACATGACACTTCTTGGACTTATGACCATAATCAACAATCCATAATACAATCATTGGAGAATTTCATGAGGCTCCTGATTATCATGGTTTGGTACATGAATAGGAATGCATATAAATATGTTATAATTTCATAAGGCTAATCTCCTGAACAATCCATCAAACAATTTCAATGCATAACAATAACATGGAAGTTATTTTGAACATAAGGGTAAAGCATGGGTTCATCAATTTGGTCATAATTGAGTCCTAAAGGATGATTCTTATTCTCTTGGGCATTTTATCAAACACATTGCATGCACAACTTTAGGCTTAGGCATATACACTAGTTCATACATCAGGGTTACTTTAATCAACTCAATTTAAAAGTTTTCAAACCCACATACTAGCATAATTTCATGAAAAGTACATAAAAACTCCAACTTGGGATTTATACAACTACATCAACATAATTAAATCAACTCACCACATGGAAATCACAATTTATGAGTTTAAAATGAGATTCTTGAGCTTAATGGGTGAAAGAAACCCATGAATCAATACTTTACATACCTGGGTAGATGATTTCTTAAAGATTGGTGGAGGAAAGCTTGAATTCTTGCCTTGGGATTAGACACCTAGGATTTCTTGTTCTTGGGGATTGAGTTTTGAGAGAAACCCTAATTTGTTATTGTGGATGAATAATAAAGTTTTGAGCTCTGCTCTGGTATAATTAGGGGTTAAAACGAATGAAAAAATACCCAAATACCCTTTTAAAAACGGCTTAAAATTGCTGTTCGGAAGTGGAGATAGTTTGGGCAATGGTCCGTCGCTGGCTCAATGATCTGTCGGTCCATCCCGTCGTATTTGACCAGAACCTGAACTTCCTACCTCGTTTGGGATAGTTTGGGCGATGGTCCATCGGATGCTCGACGGTCCGTCGGTTTTGATTGTCGCACTTAGGCAGAAGATGGGTTTACTACCTTAGTCATGATGGCTTGGGTGATGGTCTATCACTAGTTTGACGGTCTATCGCTAGCTCGACAGTCCGTTGGTCTGACCGTCGCTTCTGAGTAGTTTCGATAGTTCTCTATAAAATGTCTATAACCTTTTACTCCGATATCAGATTTGGTTGAAATTGGTATTGTTGGAAAGTTAATTCAATTTTCCACATGATAAAAATTTGAAATTAGGGAAATTATATCTGGTTTAAGAATTAATCATTTAGGAAGTGATCACTAACTCTTCTGGAGACTAGATTTGACTTAAAGAAAGTTCGGGGTACTACAGTAAAATTTTTAGGAGGGTTATCAATTTATCAACACAATTATTCAAAGTCAAACAACTTCAACATAATCATTCAAAACCATGTCTACTGTACAAGTAAAAGTTTTCTTCTAATTTTTAGCATCACACAACACACAAAAATAATAATAAAAATATGTCAGTTCATAAACTTCTTAGATTATGGACTACGGATTTCAAAACATAGCAAGCGTAACCCATGGCGAGATTGGTACACCCCCACCCTTAACCAAAACCTTATGCACTATCCTTAGTGTATCTAATAATGTAATACATGGATCGAGTACATACCAAGGCACTCAAAACACCAACTCATTCTCTATCATCACGTGGGTCCTCAAATTGGGTCCTACTATCCTCAATAGTAGTCCCATCAGTTGTTTGGATTGTATCCATAGTAGTGTCATCGGTTGTGGACGGTGCACTCAATACTCTATCTGGTGATGGGGCCACATCACTGTCCCTCTCAGTACTTATGTTTGTCGGTGTTGATTGCCCGAGTCTCCTAGACTCTCTCACTGATTACACTTTCTCACACTGCTTCCTCAAACCCATCATCTTCATATTCAAGATTTTATTTTAGTGCTCCTTCTTCTTCTTTTCCTGTCTTTCTTTTTCTTTCTTCTTTCATCTCTAGTTGAAACTTCCTAAATGTTTAGAATATCTACTTTTAGCTGTAGTTTTATTATGACAGGTGGTAGTATAACTAGCCTGCCATTCATTTCTCTATCATCTTTCTTAGCTCAGTCGCTTCAATGTTTACTTCTGCAATACTGAGGGTCTGGCCACTTGTAAGTTGTTGTGTAAGTATCCTCTTAAAATCGTCCAATCTCATCTGGACACTTCTTTTTTGCTTCTTTAATTTATCTTTAACCTAGGGTTGCACACCCTCCTCTATATACCAGACTTTTGTCTCTAGCATAGTCAATATCTTCATCACACTATCCCACATGGATTGTGATATAACTATCAAACTAGTCGGCATTGATATAGAAGAAGCTAGGTATAGTGGTGCAGAATATGCAGGAGGAGGGGCACTGGCTGTACCCGTTGCATCAGATGTTTTTGGCCTAGTCTGTACACCTTCACCTGTGGTGTCACCTATCTCATTTAGCCCTGTAGCCTCAAAATTTTCACTCGGGTTTCTAAATACTTCAGCTAATAATACAGATTCTTGCCTTGTTTGCCTAGCCATGGGGTTTGTTACATCTCTAATCAGCCCTAAATTCTTAGTATTCTTTAGCTCAATAAATTCATCAATGTCTGGTAGTTCTGGCACTTCTGCAGGAAAGCAAATTTGCATTAATAAATAAAGGAATGCCAGAATTACCTTCTCTATGCCCATAACTCTATCACATATCTCCCTCACAATGAATTATGGGATGTCAAACTCGTATCCAGCCATAAGTCCTGCTACCAATGCTGTACAAATCAGATTGAGTACATTATCTCCAGTTGTGCGACACTGTCTGTGTCGAGCCAATGCCCACCAGGCCTTGGGTTTAAAATTCAGGATCTGTTTCTCAATTTTCTGTGAAGACACACCTGGGTCACCAATCACCTAACTTGTTTCCTCCCTATTTGGAGCGATAATGTTTGTTATCCATCTGAAGTGCATCAATTTGTCAGCCAGCTCCATCTGCTTCTTCGTAACCTTCAGCATTTTATCCATGCGGTAATTAATATCTTTTGTGTTTACTGGAGGTTGTAACTCAAGACCATGTAGAAATTTGGAGATAGTTCTTAGAGAAATGTTTACCCACACTCCATGGATAGTTAGACTTGTAACTAGATCACCGCCCCTCCATAAGTTTCCCTGAGAGTATTGTCTCTTCAGCTCACCTTTATATGCAGCATAGAATTCCTGCACTAGTGCAGGACTAAACTTTCCTAGTGCTGTAGTCATCCACTGGATCCTGTACTGTTAAAATCTAGCCTCAAATCTAGGCATTGCAGACATGCCTCTAGTAATCAGTCTTGGTTCTAGGTATATCCCTCTTTTCAAATTTCCCATAGCAAGGTTTACCTCTAACCCAAAATTATATATTTCCTTTATTTTAGGGTACCCCTACTGTTCAATGGTGGGCACCAGAGCAATTTTAATGGATAACTGAATTTGGGGTGGTCGTAGTGGTTGCTGAACATCAATTGGAGTAACATCCTCCTCCCCCTCACTTTCATTCTCCGAGTCTACTTCATATGAGCTCTACTCTTCTGCCCTGACATCATCCTCAAATTCTATATTCTTATTATCCTTATAATCCTCAGAAGATGATCCAGAGTATGGTGGGGAAGTACTTGGCCGCTTTGTTCTAATTTTCTTTTTAGGAGCTGTGACTATCTCTACGGGTATTTTCTTGCACATAGGTAGTGTGTCTCTAGGTTGAGCTTGCTCCTGTACTAGGTATTCGATAATATCTCCACTTGATTCATCAAAGTCATCTCTTAACTAACGGCCAAATTTAGGAGCAGGTTTCTTTTTGTCATTCTTTTTTTGTCTCCATTTTGAAGAGAAATCCCCTTTAGGAGCCATAGTACCTATGTGCATACACTTATTAGTGATTACTAAGGAAAGAAAAAGAAAACCAAGGAAATTTGGTGTTAGTGTGCATGTTATATTTATTTGACGACTGGGGGTATGAGTCATATAAACTAGTTACGACTCGTATGACTGAGTCGTAAGATAGATAAAAAGCAAATCAATGTTTACTGTTTAGGTAATGAGTCCTCCTAATGTGTCGTAAGGTTATTTTATGACTCATTACCAAAAATATTTTATTCTGTGCAAGTGTCCTTAATCATTAAGACTAATGGTTATGAGTCGCAGGAGTTGGTTACGACTCATATAGGCAAGTCGTAACCATACCAGAACCTGCACCCTTCTAAGACTTTATGTTGTTAGTGGTTATGATTTTCGTAATGACTCGTTACGTGTAGGTACGAGTCGTAAGGAGCCCTGTATCCACTACAACATAAGGGTTTAGCTTTGAGTTGGTTCTAATATACAATCCCCAATTTACCCTTCAATAAAATTTATTACTACCCCACATCCATCCAAAAACACAGAAGAAAAATATTAAATTCTAATTCATACCCATTTGTACATTTCAAAGTTAAATTTCAAGCAATAGGGTTCAATTATTCATATACACACATGTTTAACTTTTAGAAATTTGAAAACTTCAAACCATTTTTGGATTTAATCTTGATTTAAAATGCTTTTAAGTTCAAAAACTTACTTGGGTTGTTGAGATTTTAGGTTTCTTGATTTCAACACTTTTCTACCCTAATGCTTGAGAAATTCTAGAAGCTTGGGAGGAACCAACTGATTGTTGTATCTTTTGGAGTGATTTTGTATTTTTAGAGCTCAAAAATCAGCAACAGTGGAGGGAGTTCGTCGATTGCAATGTTGGGTACCCAATTCGGGTGTCCTTCTTTTGTTTAAAAGGTAATTCTTGGTTGGGTTGACCCGTGACCACCCTTGACTTGGTAAGTCTGGTTACGAGGCATGCATACGACTCATAACCAATGCTTATGGGTCTCTTACTCCCTCTATAAAGACTAGGAACTCTTACCTGATTCTGGAGTCGGTACGACTCAAGGTGACAAATCTTAACCAGAGGTTATGACTCAATGTGACAAATTGTAACCAGAGGTTACTACTCATTCTAAGAGTCATAAGTACTCTAGAAACTTCTTACCTAGATATGTTTTAAGTCTCAGGTCCTTACGACTCCTTCTCATGAGTCTTCATGTTAAGGTATGACTCATGAAGAGTCTATATGACCTGAATTCTAGAATTTTTGTCTCTTTTCTGTAATCTTTAATCCTGCACACTGAACACATATATTATCCTTTAAATTATTAAGTACAAAACATGGTTTGCCTCCCACACAACTCTTGATTTAACGTTGCGGCATGACGGGGCTAAGTTGGATACTCAGACTTCACCAACTAGCCTCATGGGTTGCCTCTCATGTAATGCTTGATTTTACATCACGGCATGACTTATTACCCTTGTTACTCAGACTTCACCAAGGTCCATCTCAAAAATCACATTAACTTCTTTAGTGTTGCCCATATAGTGTTTTTTAGTCTTTGCCCACTTACCTTGAATAGGGCTTCACCGTCCCTCTTCAATTCTAAAGCACCATGTGGAGAAACTTTTGTCACTGTAAATAGACCATACTTTAACTTACCTATAAACAAGTGAAGTCTTGATTTATATAGCATACCTGGTCAGCTTTCTTAAATATCCTCTTCTTAATTTCGCTATCATGATGAAGCTTCATCTTCTCTTTGTAAAGTGCAAAACTCTCATAAGCACGGAGTTGGAATTCATCCAACTCATTCATCTTACTCATTCTTGTCTTGTCTGTATCCCGTCACTCAAAATTAAGCTTCTTCAGTTCCTATAGTGCTGTATGATTAAGTTCAACAGGCAAGTGATATGCCTTGACATACACCAATTGGTAAGGAAAAAAACCTATGGGAGTCTTGAAAGCTGTGTGGTAAGCCCATAATGCATCATCTAGCTTTCTTGACCAATCAGTCCTATTGGCATTAGATTTCTTTGCCAAAATAGACTTGATTTCTCTGTTGAACACCTCAACCTATCCACTAGTTTGCTGATGATAAGTTGTTTTCACCTTGTGCTTCACTCCATACTTTTCAAGCAGACTTTTAAATAGTCAATTGCAGGAATGCGACCCACCATCATTAATGATTGCACGTGGCGTGCCAAATCAAGAAAAGATATATTTCTTCAAGAAGGCGATAACTTTTCTTCCTTCATTATTGGGGAGCTCAACCACTTCCACCCATTTAGAGACATAATGCACTGGCACAAGAATATACTTCATGCTAAAGGAGCTCACAAAAGGACACAAGAAGTCAATCCCCCATACATCAAACAATTCTAACTCCAAGATGGATGTCATGGGGAGTTCATGGCATCTAGAGATGTTACCTCGGCATAGACATTGGTCACAAGATGAAGCAAAATCATGAGCATCCTTGTAAATTGTTAGCAATAGTATCTACATTGATAGATCTTGTGGGATGTATGGGTTCCTCCATGGTGACCCCCAACTGTGAAGCATAACAAGCCTCGAGGATGCTCATCTTCTCCACTTCAAGGATATATCTATGAATAACCCCATCCGTACAGATTTGAAATAAGTAAGGATCATCCCAGAAAAATTTCCTTACCTCATGCATAAATTTCTCTCTCTACTGGAAGGAAAGATCTTCTAGCATTATTGCTAGATAATTTGCATAGTCAGTAAACCATGGAATTAGATGTTGAGAAGTGGCCAATATCTTCTCGTCTGGAAAACTGTCATCAATCTCGAGTCCATCTTCAAATTTTTGGGTAGCTTCTTCCTCCAGTCTAGACAAATGATTTACAACTTGATTCATAATGCCTTTTCTGTCCTTGAACTTAAAATCAAAATCAAACTCTTGCAGCAAGAAAACCCGCCTAATCAGTCTAGGCTTTGTATTTTTTTCCATTAAGTACCTCAATGTTGTATGACCAGTGTGCACAACTACCTTTATCACAATCAAATAAGACCAAAATTCTCAATGGCAAAAGTCACTGTTAACAACTCTTGTTCAATGACTGTGTAGTTCTTTTGAGCAGGGTTTAGTGCCTTGCTGGCATAGTAAATGAGATGAAGGATCTTTTCTTTTCATTAGCCCAGTACAACACCTAAGGCCACTCCACTTGCGTCACACATAATCTCAAATGGCAAGGACCAATCAGGTGATACGATGATAGGAGTCGTCATCAACTTCTCTTCCAGACATTCAAAACCTTTCAAGCATGCTTTAATACAATCAAACTTCACCTCTTTCTCAAGAAGCATACAAAGTAGATTGACAATATTTGAGAAATCCTTGATGAATCGCCTGTAGAAACCAGCATGTCCTAAAAAGCTTCGAATACCCTTCATAGAAATTGGTGGAGGTAATTTTTTGATTACTTTAATCTTAGCTCTATCTACCTCTATACCCCTTTTCAAAATCTTTTGCCTAAGCACATGCCTTCTTTAACCATGAAATGACACTTTTTCCAATTAAATACCAAGTTACATTCCTCATATCTACGAAGTACGTTTTTCAAGTGAACCAAGCAGTCATCAAAAGAATCACCAACTACTGAAAAATCATCCATGAATACTTCGATGGTGTTTTCTACCATGTCAGAGAAGATTGACATCATACATCTCTGAAAAGTAGTTGGAGCATTACATAACCCGAATGACATAAGTCTAAATGCAAAAGTCCCATCAGGACAAATGAAGGTTGTCTTCTCTTGGTCTTCAAGCACAATAGTGATTTGGTTTTAGCCTGAATACCCATCCAAAAAATAATACCACTCTCTGCCCACAATTCTGTCAAGCATCTGGTCCATAAAGGGCATGGGAAGTGGTCCTTCTGAGTCCATGCATTCAGTTTCCTGTAATCCATGCACACTCTCTACCCTGTGACTGGCCTCATTGGTACTATCTCATTCTTATCATTAGGAACAACAGTAATTCCTCCTTTCTTTAGAACACTTTGTATCGAACTGACCCACTTGCTATCAGCAATAGGATACACAACACCAGTATTTATCCACTTTATTATCTCTTTCTTCACCATTTTCTGTATAAGAGAATTAAGTCTACGTTGGTGTTCTATACTTGGAACATAATCCGGTTCAAGTTGAATCTTATGAGTAAAAAGACTAGGCGGGACACCCACAATATCTGTAATGGACTAACCTATGGTCCTCTTAAATCTCTGTAGCACTGATAATAAAGCTTCAACTTCTGTCTACATTATGTCAGCTGCATTGATTACCAAAAAAGTAATATCAGACCCCAAAATATATATCATAAATGAGAAGGGAGGATTTCAACTCTGAGATGGGTGTCTCTTAAACATATGGGTGAGCAGGTAGAGTGGTTCTATTTTTCAAATCCAAATCAAGTTTCTTTGGTGCAAAATTATAATAACCGGTCCCATAAAGTGCACATACAATCTCACCATAATCATTGATACCATCACTGTCGAAGTTCATGATTACTGTTGCTAAGGCTTCAACCCCCATCCTTTCTTCAATAGGAACATCCTCAGAACTATCATCCCAAATAGTCACTGTATCAATATCATGGAATGAGTCCATCTCTTTATCAAACACGTCAATCACAAATTCGATCTTAACTCATCTAGTTGCCGCATAGACTTGCATACATAGAATATCACTTGCTTATCGTTGAGGGTTAACATCAAATGTCCTAATTTCGTATTAATCAAAGTCCTTCTCATAGCCAAGAATGGTCTTCCTAAAATAATTAGAAATTAAAAGTCCACTTCATAGTCCAATATCTCAAAATCAGCAGGAAAGATAAAACAAGACACTTTCACTAATACATCATATAGAATACCAACTGGCTTCTTCACTATCCGAACTTCCATTACTAGTCTCATGGTGGTTGGTTTGGGAGCTCCCAACCCCAACTGCTTAAAGATGGCTAGTGGAATGAGGTTGATACTGGCTCTCAGATCGCATAGTGCTCGAGTAAAGTTGAAGGATCCAATGGTACAAGGAATGGATAAAGTACATAGATCCTTCTTCTTCTCTACCAATGATCTAGTAGCGATAGTGCTGCTATAAGACCCTGTAAGATCCTAGCTTATTTCATCTTACTCTTGCAGGTTAAAGGGGTCCAAGACTTAGAATATTTTACTAAGTGTTAAGACTTAGTCATTTTCAAAGCCCCTTAAATTTTGATGATTTTATTTTTGATCTTTCCGGCCTTAGAATGTTGATTTTAAGGTTAATTCATGATTGAGGATGTCAAGGGTACGTCTCGAGTGAGTTTCAGAATTTTTGGAAGAGTGTAAGAGCATGTTTGGATTTCGAGAATAGTGGAAGCACTGGGATAAGCCTGCGGCGCACCCTATAGTGTACCATAGTGGAGCCCACGACGTCCGCTCTAGTGCACCGCACCAGAGCCTGTGGCGCTCGCTCCATCGCCCGCCCTTTATTTTTCTAGATTTTATTTCCATTTTTCCAAGGGCAAATAGGTTATTTTCCCTTCACCCAAGGGGTCCATAACACGAGATTTAGGGTCCTAAAGTATAATTTACTATCTCATTCACAAAATTTCCCCAATTGAAAGCATTTCCTCTCAAGAACAAACCCTAGCCCCTTCAACATTTAAGATGAATTCTCAAGAAATCCATGAAGAACTTCCAAAAATTCTTCAATTAAGGTATGTTAGGTGTTCATCCTTGGGTCCTTTTCACCCTTGGAGCCCAAGCACCTCTTTTTAAATGTAAGTTTCGAGTTTCACATGATTAAATTGAATTATGCATATGAATATCTTGTTTTGGTGATTTCAAGTTAAGAATATATATGTTTTCAAGTAGAATGAACTAATACGTCTTTTGAATGATGTAATTCTCATGTCAAACCCTTAAGTTGTGAATTGAATAGTATAGTCATAATATTTTCGCTTGTTGCTTATTCCTATGTAAAAGTTCATGTCTCCCATGTGTTGGATAAAATGCCTAGATGAATGAGTTTTGAACAATTACAAATTATTATATTTCTAAAGTTGTAGTATGGTCCCGTTATCAATATTGTTGAGTCCTGGGGATTATGAATACCTAAAATTTAGTTGTTTACTAGTTTTCAAAATTTACAGAATAAATTCAGTTATATCATGAGCAATAACTTTCAGTTAAGTTAACATGGTCAGTTGTATATTCAGTTAACCCTACTCCGGTCTAACGATCAGTGTCAGTTCAGTTTGGAGTAGGATTCAACGCTGAGAAAATCCAGGGATGGGGGCATTCCTGTTAGGTTAGGGTTTGACCCTTAGTAGCAATCCCTCAGTTACAGAACTATGTAGCCAATATAGGTTAAAATGTCTTCCTATTAGTTAGGGTTGACACATATCTGCTGAGTACTCCTGCAAGATTATGGTGATTCATGTGTCCTTCGGGACATTAGTTTAGTGGATCCACACAACCATTGTTAGTACTCGTGATATGGTATTGACACCCTTCCAACTGGGGTTACAGTTTGGACCCCATTTAACTTATTTGGGGCATGTCGGTTAGATGATACCTCCCACAGTCTCAGTTATAGTACTAAGTACAACGTTCGGATCAGTTTCACTTGATGATAGCTTTCAGTTATCAATAAATTAGTTATAGATTTTAGTACCACAGTTTCAGACTATTTAAGATAGACGATATATGCTTAGTCTTGCATCTTAAGTATTTCTAGTTTTGCATGCATTCTCATACAGTTAACTTACGTTATTTAGTCAGTTATCATTTCATGCATATGAGTCTCAAGTTGATTAGATCAGATGTCAGAATTATAATATGGATGTGAATCTCAAATTATTGTCTTTATCACCTTTTCTAATCTCAAACTCCCTTGTGAGGATGTTTTCGAATACAGGCAATCCTCAAGCTTCTGCATTAGTTTTGAGGTCAATTAATATAAAGAATATTAAGATACATGCAACCACAATACAATAGATGAATCTCTCACTTCCTCTACATAGTTAACTTGCTAGGGTTCCACAACCCTAGTCAAAAAAATTAGCCGCTCATGTCCATGCAACAATCCACGATAATCAATAAAGAATACATGTAATTAATTACACAAGAAAAAGAGGAAGAAAATTCAAAGTCTTCAATTGAATAAATATCCAAAATCTCAAGAACAAAACCTCAATGGTCAAATTCTGTTAAAAGTAGTAAAAGTAATGTAAAAGTGCGTAAAATAATAGAGGAATAACACTAAGGTATTTATAGTATCTCAAAACAATCAAGAAATCCTAATTAAAATGGAATTGGAAAGTAAATCGGCACATGGTACGACTCGCGTAGTCCACTCGTAAGTATTCTTACGAGCCATACAGTGCTAGTCATAAGTACTCCAGTAACTGATCTTTCAGGGCTTCAGGCTTTTGTTGTCCTTACAACTCATCCTCATGAGTCTTAACCATACCTTACGACTTGTGGTCTTCGCTCGTCACCACCTGGGCCTTGTTTTGTATTGCTTTTGTACACTGGTCAGCTCATGACTGGTCACTACGAGTCATCATCAGAACTTACGACTCGTCTCTTTCTTTGACTTCACCTCTGAATGATATCTTGAGTTTTTGTTCTCTTTAAGATTGCTTGTTACGACCCGTAATGACTCCTTACGAGTCGTGATCATTCATCACTTAGTTTCTTTAGCTTAACCTTGGTTACTATTTTGTTCACGAGTAAGCCTACAAGTCGTATGATGAGTTGACGACTTGTAAGATGACTCGTAGGATGGGTAAACTTCATTTTTTTAAGAGCTTTTTCTTCTAGTTTTCATTCTAAGGTGTTTCGTACGTATTTTTCTAGCAATCAAGTTAACAAAATCCTCATATCCACCAAAATAACCTAAGTGCAAGCATAAATTACTTATTTTTAGGTATCAAATGTGCCGTGTTTCCACGGCGCATCAGATATTCTCGACAAATTCTAGAAAATAACACTAAAAACTACACTAAACACTAAAAATAGAGCAAAAATAATTAAATTAATTACACTGAAAAATGCACCAACGAAAGAACTAAAAAAAAGAGAAATTGCAAAAATGACCCCGATGAGTTTCCGCTAAATCTCTTTCTTCTATAACTAGTGATTTGACCTCACTTTATGCGGTTATAGAAACATTATTAAATTTTTAAAAAATTACTTGTATAAATATATAGAAAGATGAAATTGTATTGTATATTCATGTACTTTTTATTTAAACATATAATAATTTATTTACAAAGATTATTTGTTCATTATCAAAAATAAATTATAAAATCTTTTACTTTTAAATGTTTGTGGGTGTATTTTCTTTTATTCTACAAAATAGAAACGTGAAACGCACACAAAAGAAATAAAACCATAAAGAAAACTAAACAACTAATTATTTTTTTTGGTTATATTCATCCAAATATATTAAAATTTCATAAATTCTTTTTCCTAGTTAAGTACAACCAACTTTACAATTTGTTTGCTTCAACTTCAGATACCTTTTTTTTTTACAAAAAAAAAAGCTATACTAACTTTGACTGCAGGTCATCTTCTTCTTTCTCCTCTTCCTCTTCCTCTTCTTCTTATTCTTCTTATTCTTCTTTTTCTTCTTCATCCTCCTCCTCTTCTTCTTCTTCCTCTTCCTCTTCTTCTTTCTTTCCCTTTTTTTTCTACTCATTAAGTACCAATTCATAGATATCTATTGGATAATGTTTGAGCTAAAAAGAAGTTCAATCACTAAAATGTCAAAAGGATCTTTGAGAAGATAATAATTATTTATTTTCTAATACGCTACTCACCATCCCGATTTATATATGTGGCATCGTTTTGATTCCTAGAATCAAATAATTTAATTTTGAGGGTCTAAAAATTATTACGCTTTTTGGAATTCCTTTTAGATCTACATCTTTTTTCTTTTTCTTGTTCTTCTTCTTCCTCCTCCTCCCCCTCTTCTTCTTTTTCTTCTTCTTATTCTTTTTCTTCATACTTTTCCTTTGTTTTCTACTCATTAAGTACCAATCCATAGATATATATTGGATAATATTCGAGCAAAAAAGAAGTTCAATCACGAAAATGCCAAAAGGGTATTTGAGAAGATAATAATTGTTTATTTGCTAATACGCCACTCCACTGTCCCAGTTTATATATATGGCATTGTTTTTATTCCAAGAGCCAAATAGTTAATTTTAAGGGTCTGAAAGTATTATGTTTTTTGAAATTCCTTTTAGATGTACATCAATATCTACAAGATATTAAAAGTTTAAAGACCCTTTGAAAAATGATTTGAATTTTTTGCCCGTTATTAAAATGATCTATAATAGGCAAACTAATCTTTTTGTTAGGTTCAAAATTGAGAGGGCGTCATGCAGAAGCTAATAGTTTATAAACCAAGACGACGATAATTCAGATGACATAATATAAACTAAAAACATAATAATATTGATATAGTTTGGCCAACTGCCCTACACATTAAAACTAATATTAAATAAAATATTAAACTTTTGGGATAAAATTTCCCCCTAAATAAGACTCTTTAAACGACTACATTATGGATGATATTATGTTATGGTATGAGAAGGGGATCTTCTATTTATAGATGTCCAAAACCTTTCCTCCAAGAAAGAGGTTTACCAAATATGAAAAAGTTTTATATTTTCCTTGAAGTAAAAATAAAAGTAATTATGGAACTACTTTTATTTTCCATCAATAGAAAACTAAAATTCAATTTTGGTAAGAAAATTAAGGCAAAAACCCTAACAAATCTCCCCTTTTTGGCTTGATTTTCTTGACAAAACTTGATCCGCCTTCTTCATGTCATATGCATACTTTTGGTTCTTCACATAGTCTTCATTCCTTTTGTTTGGCATGCTTAAAAATTAAGCTTTTTTTTTTTTTTTGGTTAAAAGCATATGAGCCCTTTTGGGTTAAAAATATTAGAGCCTTTTGTAAGATTAAAAGTAAGCTTTATTTTCAAATATGTAACTGCAGGATTGTTCAAAATATGACTGAAAATCATCTCCACGTGTAGTATTTGGACATATATCTTCATTATCATCAAATTTATTGCAACTTTGATCTTAAACTATCCTCAATTGAACCATTTGATCTTTGAACCACTGGCGCTGATACCACTTGTTGGGTTCAAAATTGAGAGGGCATCATGCGAAAGCTAATAGTTTGCAAACCAAGATGAAGATAATTTAGATGACACAATATAAACTAAAAATATAATAATATTGATATAGTTTGGACAACTGGCCAACACATGAAAACTAATATTAAAGAAAACATTAAACTATTGGGACAAAATCTCTCCCTAAACAAGACTCTTTAAACGACTACATTATGAATGATATTGTGTTATGGTATGAGAAGGGATCTTCTATTTATAAATGTACAAAACCTTTCCACCAAGAAAGAGGTTTGTCAAATATGGAAACATTTTTGTAACACCTCGATTCACTGAACTGGAATGCTACACGGTGCTCATGATCCCGAGGGACCACAAGCTAACCCATGACTGATATCTGTACCTGTATACTATAAATCATGATATAATAATGTGGAATACATAGAACTGTAAGGCCATAAGGTTCAACTGAATAAAATCATGTGGGTGAAAATACCCAAAACAACTCAATCTGAACGTAAATCTGAACATAAATTTGAACGTAAATCTGAAAGCCTCTAAACTATCTGAATAAGGAGTTGAAGGAAAATGTCTCCAACTAACTCCGTAAACTTGAACTGAAGAAATAAATAAATATATCAAATCATAGTCCTCGAATCAGTGAGGACTCACTGTGACTCTGCGACTGGAATGCTACCGCTATTGCTGGGCTGGAGCTAGTGTCTTCGAACCTATGGTGTAATATGAAAAGAAAGCACCATAGCACAAATGCGTCAGTACAACTGAAGTACTGAGTATACGAGGAAGGTAGGCTGAACATAAAGTGTTTCATGCATGAACAACACTGACTGACTAATATAATGTGGGAGTGCAAATACACATATATAAAAACTGGGACGGTGAATACGTGATAGCATGACCTGTAAGCTAATACACGGTTTACTGATAACTGTTATGACTGATACTGAAATTGATAACATGGACGACTTTATCTGACAGTCCTGTATATACTAAAATCTGAAGAACACCCTGAGTTCTTTTACTGAGACTAATACTTAAACTGTGGGAAGTAGTGTTTAACCGACATGCCCTATGTATGCCGTTATGGATAAGCTGGGGTCCAATCTCTGCCCTGACTGGAGGGGTGTCAATACCGTGCCACGGGTAAGGACAGCCTGTGAGTGACCCTTATCTGGCGGGTACTCAATGAGAACGGTGGGAACCCTAAACTGATGGCTTAAGCTACCTCATCAACCCTAATCTAATGGGTTAAGATGTCTCAACCTACGCTGGCTACGCAGTTCTAGAACACAAAGATGACTACTAAGAATGATACCTTGAACTGGCGGGTGAGTTCCCATCCTTGGGTTTACTCGGTGCTAACCTCTACTCCCATCTGGAGGGACTGGACATGAATAACTGATAGTGCATGACTTAATCTTACTGAATTCCATTGACTGGCGGAATGTTACTGATATCGGATAACTGACTAAGATCATGAGGTTTTCCTGAGTCACATGACTGACTGAAGTCTGTGGAATCATAGCTTGAGTTCGGATATCATGAAAAATGACATGGATCTAGGCACACAACTATAGTTTTCGGGTACAAGTACCTCCAGGACTTGATGAAAGAAAACTGACACACATGACTGACTTGATCATAAGAGTAGAGTCCATAATTTATAATATCATAAGTAGAAATCTCATACTAAGCATGGTTATCAACAATGTATTGCATGGAAATGATTTCATATCACATGGAAGTACTTGCACAATCTTAATATCATGTTCATTGCATAATTATATTGGCAACACATACCAATAGCATAGAAGTTCATTTGGATTGCATGGTTATCATACGTCTTGTTCATAAATAGGATTTGCAAGTAAACATAGCATAATCTTATAAGAATAGTTCATGAGTATTCCAACAACATTTATAAGGCACATTATCAACATAGAAGTCATTAGAACGTAAGGGCATATCATGAATCCTTCACTTAGTCACAATTAGCTATATTGCATGATTTCTAGTTTCTTAGGCATTTTATCAAACACCTTACATGCACATCTTAAGAATAGGTGAAATCATCAAATTATACATCATGAACAACCAAATTTACATGTTTCCAACTCATATGATATCATGAAATTCAAAAAAATATATAAAGATTCCATCTTGGGAATCACCTAATATCAACAACATGATCATCAACACCCAAAAATGTAGAAATCATACTTTATAATGAAAAATAGGGTTTTTGAGATTTATGGATGATAGGGATCCATAAATCAACTCACGCATACCTTAGAAGAAAGATTTTTGATGATTGACGAAGGAATTTCCTTGAAATCAGATCTTCAAGCTTAGTTACGCCACCCTAGTTGTTTTTCTCTTTTAGTGCTCTTGGATGATGAACTTTGAGATGATAATAGGGTTGTAATATGTTTAGAAGCTATATATTTCGTAGGGTTAAGTTTAGGGACGTGTAAGGAGTGTTAAAAGACTTAATTACCCTTAAAATAACTCGAAACGGAGTATTTTTTGGCACCTGGAACTGACTTAGGTGGCACCTAAGTGATTGCCTAAGCTAGGTTTGGCGACGCCTAACCAATCACCTATGTTTGGGTTGGGCGGCGCCTAACCAATCGCCTATCCTTACTGTCTCTCATGAAAATGGGCAAACTTTTCGCTCGGGTATTGGATTAAGGCGAAATTGGTATCATTGGAAATCTAATTCGATTCTCTACAATTTGGTGGATCAAAATCAGCCAAAATACCACATTAACATCTAGTTATACTCGTTCAAAGATGACCCTTGCAAAATCGAACACTAAAACTTGATGGATTCAAAAACTCTTAGCATGTATTACCTTAAGTGACTCATATGAACATGCTTAATGCATCATAAGCTATCCTATCACTAGGATATTCATTGTAAGTCATGTACTCAAGTATGAATCACAGGATAGGAGATTTCATACGTAGGAATACTTATTCACTTCCTAGCTTAGAAACATGCGGGGTATTACGATATCTCCCCCTTGGGAATATTTATCCTCAAATGATAATTTACTGAGAAGGGATACAAGACAATAGAACCTGAACTGAACATAAAGAACTGAAACTTGATCTCATGACTGACATGCTAAACATACTGAACTCGTACATATATGATGCACGGACAACGACACATGAATGCATGACTGAGTATTAAACGGTTAATAGGTACCAAGTTTATACTGGAAACATGAATGTGAAACTGAGTAAGATTAAGGAGAACTGCTACCTTGAGCTTGATCTGAATTAGCGGGGAAGAGGTGAGGATACTTGGTACGCATATCTACTTCTGCTTCCTAAGTAGCTTCCTCATGAGACTAATTTCATCAAAGAACCTTGACTAGAGGGACTTCTTTGTTCCTCAATCTACGAGTTTGATAATCTAAGATTTCAACTGGAATCTCTTCATAGGAGAGGATGTTCTGAATGTCGATGCTCTGAATAGGGACAACAACTGCTGGGTCACCTATGCACTTCTTTAGCAAAGAGACTTGGAAGACTGGATGGACTGAGGCTAGATTTGAAGGCAACTCAAGCTCATAAGCTACCTTGCCAAAGCGACAAAGAATTCTGAAAGGACCGACATACCGGGGACTGAGTTTCCCTTTCTTTCTGAACCTCTTCACTCCCTTCATGGGACAAATCTTAAGATAGACATAGTCATTGACCTCGAACTCGGGATCCTTTCTACAAACATTTGCATAGGATTTCTGTCGGCTCTGAGCAGCCCGAAGTCTCTCTTTGATCAACTGAACTTTCTCTAAGGCATTGAATACTAAGTCAGGACCTATGATTGAGGCCTCACTAACTTTAAACCAACCAATCGGAGTTCTACATCTCCTACCATAGAGAGCTTCAAATGGAGCCATCTGAATACTAGAATGATAGCTATTGTTGTATGCAAACTCAATCAAAGGCAAGTGGTCATCCCAACTTCCCTTGAATTCAATTGCACACGCCCTTAGCATATCTTCAAGAGTCTTAATGGTCCTCTCTGCTTGACTATCTGTTTGAGGATGAAATGCTGTGCTAAGATGGATTTGGGTACCGAGACCCTTTTGGAATGCTTTCCAAAAGTGAGAAGTAAACTGGGTACCTCTGTCTGAGATGATAGATAGTGGAACACTGTTTAACCTAACTAACTCCTTGATATAGAGTTTGGCATAATCCTCAGTAGAATAAGAAGTACGAAAAGGAAGGAAATAAGTTGACTTGGTCATTCTATCTATAATGACCCAGACTGAATCATGCTGATGACGAGTTCTAGGCAAATCCGTCATGAAGTCCATGTTAACTTCTTCCCACTTCCAAGTAGGAATGGTGAACTTGTGCATGGAACTACTAGGTTTCTGATGCTTTATCTTAACCTGCTGACATGTAAAGCACTTAGCCACAAACTCTATAATATCTCTCTTCATCCCACTCCACCAATAGATCTCCCGCATGTCGCGGTACATCTTAGTAGCACCTGGATGAATAGAGTATCACTCACCATGCGCTTCTGCAAGTATTCTCCGACTCAATTCATCTACACCTGGAACACATAGACGACCCTGACAACGAAGAACACCATCTCCCTCTTGGGAGAAAACCTTGACTTTCTGATTCTGAACTGGCTCTTTGAGCTTGACAAGGCTAGGATCCCTGTCTTGTTTCTCTTTCACCTCAGAAACTAGAGATGAATCTGAACTACTATGAACACATACACCACCCTCTAAAGAATCGACTAAGAGAATACCTAGTCTGGTAAGCTGATGGATCTTTTGAGCCATCTTTTTCTTACTATCCTTAACATGAGAAATACTACCCATGGAGAATCGACTGAGAGCATCGGCCACAACATTGGCCTTGCCCAGATGATAAAGAACACTCATGTCGTAATCCTTTAAGAGCTCTAACCACCTTCCTGGCAAAGATTAAGATCTTTCTGGGAAAAGAAATACTGGAGGCTTTTATGGTCTGTGAAGATATCTACATGAACTCCATAGAGATAATGCATCCAAATCTTCAAGGTAAAAATTACCGCTGCTAACTCAAGATCATGAGTAGGATAATTCTTCTCATGTGGCTTTAACTGTCAGGAGGCATAGGCTATGATCTTACCATGATTCATGAGGACACAACCTAAACCCACTCTGGATGCATCACAATAGACTACAAAACCATCTAAACCATCTGGAATAGCTAGAACTGGAGCGGAGGTGAGTCGAGTCTTCAACTCTTGAAAGCTCTTCTCGCATGAATCTGACCACTGAAACTTAATCTTCTTCTGAGTCAATCTGTATATGGGAGATGTAATAGAAGAAAATCCCTCGACAAACCATCTGTAATAGCTAGCTAAACCCAAGAAACTCCTAATATCTTATGGAGATACGGGTCTGGGCTAGTTTCTTACTGCCTCTGTTTTCTGAGGATCTACTCTAATGCCATCACTGGAAATAATATGGCCAAGGAATGCTAATCTTAGCCAAAATTCTCACTTACTGAACTTAGCTGGTGATCCCTGAGAGTCTGAAGAACAATCCTGAGATGGTCTGCATGATCACGCTCTATGCGAGAATAGACCAGAATATTATCTATAAAGACTATGACAAACATGTCCAAGTACTACTTTAACACACGGTTCATCAAATCCATAAAAGCTGCAGGGGCATTGGTAAGACCAAATGACATGACTAAAAATTCAAAGTGACCATACCGAGTACGAAAAGCTATCTTCAGAATGTCACATTCTCTAACTCTGAGTTGATGATAGACTGATCTGAGGTCTATCTTGGAGAAGTAACTGGCACCCTGAAGTTGGTTGAATAGATCATCAATCCTGGGAAGAGGATATCTATTCTTGACCGTGACCTTGTTGAGTTAACAGTAATCAATACACATCCTGAGAGAACCGTCTTTCTTATGCACGAATAATACTGGCATACCCCATAGGGAAACACTGGGTCTGATAAATCCCTTATCTAAGAGATCCTTTAACTGATCTTTCAGTTCCTTGAGTTTTGCTGGTGCCATTCTATATGGAGGAATAGAAATAGGTTGAGTATCTGGAAGAAGGTCTATGCCGAAGTCTATTTCCCTTTTGGGAGGAATGCCTGGAAGATCTTTGGGATAGACATCTAAGTATTCATTAACAACAGGGACTGTTTCGAGGCTGGGATATTTAGAACTGGAATCTTTAACATGCATGAGATGATATACACACCCCTTAGAAATTATTTTTCTTACCCAAAGGTAGGAAACAAGTTAACCCCTGAATGCTAAAATGCTACCCTTCCACTCTAGGACGGGCTCATTTGGGAACTGAAACTGAACTATCCTATTTCTGGAGTCAACTGTGGCATAGCAGGAATAAAGCCAATCCATGCTGAGAATGACATCAAAATCAGTCATCTCTAACTCTACTAAATCTGCTGACATGGATTTCTAAGATATCATAATCGGGCAGTTCTTGTATACCCACTGAGCTATGATGGTTTTACCCACTGGGGTAAAGACTGAGAAGGGCTTTGCTAGGACTTCAGGACTGATTTCAAAATCGCCTGCTATGTATGGAGTAACAAAATACAAAGATACACCTGGTTCTAGCAAAGCATAAACATGAACATGGAAAATCTGTAACGTACAAGTAACGATATCAGGAGAATTTTCCTGATCCTGCCGGGACTGAAGAGCATAGAGCCTGTTTGGGCGTTGCCCACTGGTAGCACTGGAAATGGTACCCTTCTGGTTTGGGCGACTGGACTAAGATATAGAATGATTTTACTAATCCTGAAGACTTGACTGCAGACACTCCCTAATCCTGTGGCCTGGCTTGCCACAACCAAAACAGACATCACTACCGGTTCTGCAAATGCCCTTGTGGTTCTTACCATAAGTCTGACAAAGGGGATTTATTCGGGCACTGCTAACACTGCCCTGTGATTTAGAGCCTGGAACTTTGTCTCTATTTCCATCTCTAAAATTCGGCACTGGAGCGCTGGCAGAGAAAGGAGCTGGAACGGCTGACTTAGAGCGAAACTGTGAACGGTTTTCTCCATCTGACTTGGGGTGAGCAAAGTTGAAATTACCTGACCTTGCTCTTTTATTCTGTCTCTCCCTAGTCTTAAACTTCTGTTCTTTTACTTGCTGGGCATAGGTCATGAGTCTGGCTAAGGTCATATCACCGATCAACATCGCATACCTACACTCATTTACCACGCTATCATTGACCCCTGACATAAACTTGCTCATCTTAGCTCTATTGTCTGCAACCACATGAGGAGCATACCTGGCTAGCTGAGTAAATCTAAGAGAATACTCCCTAACCATTATATTCCCCTGCCTGAGGTTGATGAACTCAAGAATTTTGGCTTCCCTCAGCTCTGGGGAAAGAATCTGTCTAAGAAGGCTGTGACAAATTCCTCCCACTCGATAGGGCCTGTATCATCTAGCCTCTGAGACTTCCACTATTTGTATCAATCATGAGCAACATCCTATAACTGGTAGGCTTCTAACTTAGCACTCTTAATAGAAGTAACACCCATGATGTCAATGACCTTCTGGACTTGGTCAATGAACTCCTGAGGGTCCTCATCAGGCTTAGACCCATGGAAAGATGGAGGGTTCATCCGAGTGAAGTCCCAAACCCTAGCTACTTTGGGATTGGCTGGAATGACTGGTGACCATTCAGTCTGTGCAGTCATGGACTGAGCAAGTGTGGTAAATATGACTCTAAACTCTGCATGGGAAACATGTTCGCCCAAAGGATCTTCGGGCTGAGGAGCTGGCTAGTTTCTTATCTTTAGGGCCATGGTCTGGAATAAGAGAAGAATGGATTAGACTGAGAGTTTAACTTGTGATTATGCTCACTAGCATGGCATGAATAATGAAGAAAGGGGACTGTTCCTAAAACATCTTATAGCCTCCCGTACATAAATGTGGCGAGCAATACACCCATGTATAAGAATCTACTAGATGCGGCTTTCAGACTTCCTCAGACTCTATTGAACCTTAGGATCTGATACCAAGTTTGTAATACCCCAATTCGCTGAACTGGAATGATACACGGTGCTCATGACCCTGAGGGACCATAAGCTAACCCATGATTGATATCTGTACCTGTATACTGCAAATCATGATATAATAATGCGGAATACATAGAACTGTAAGGCCATAAGGTTCAACTGAATAAAATCATGTGGGTGAAAATACCCAAAACAACTCAATCTGAAAGTAAATTTGAACATAAATCTGAACGTAAATCTGAAAGCCTCTAAACTATTTGAATAAGAAGTTGAAGGAACATGTCTCCAACTAACTCCATAAAATTGAACTGAAGAAATAAATAAATGTATCAAATCATATTGTCCTCGAATCAATGAGGACTCACTGTGTCTCTGCAACTGGAATGCTACCGCTACTGCTGGGCTGGAGCTAGTGTCTCGGAACCTATGGTGTAACATGAAAAGAAAGCACCATAGCACAAATGCGTCAGTACAACTGAAGTACTGAGTATACGAGGAAGGTAGGCTGAACATAAAGGGTTTCATGCATGAACAACACTGACTAACTAATATGAACGTGGGAGTGCAAACACATATATATAGAAACTGGGACCATGAATACGTGATAGCATGACTTGTAAGCTAATACATGGTTTACTGATAACTGTCATGACTGATACTAAAACTGATAACATGGACGACTATATCTGACTGTCCTGTATATACTGAAATCTGAAGAACGCCCTGAGTTGTTTCACTGAGACTGATACTGAAACTGTGGAAAATAGTGTTTAAACGACATGCCCCATGTATGCCATTATGGCTAAGCTGGGGTCCAATCTCTGCCCCGACTGGAAGGGTGTCAATACTGTGCCACGGGTAAGGACAGCCTGTGAGTGACCCTTATCTGGCGGGTACTCAATGAGAACGGTGGGAACCCTAAACTAACGGGTTAAGCCACCTCATCAACCCTAATCTGACGGGTTAAGATGTCTCAACCTACGCTGGCTACGTAGTTCTGGAACACAAGGATGACTACTAAGAATCACACCCTGAACTGGCGGGTGAGTTCCCATCTTAGGGTTCACTCGGTGCTAACCTCTACTCCTATCTGGAGGGACTGGACATGAATAACTGATAGTGCATGAATTAATCTTACTGAATTCTGTTGACTGGTGGAATGTTACTGATATCGGACAACTGACTAAGATCATGAGGTTTTCCTGAGTCACATGACTGACTGAAGTCTATGGAATCATAGCTTGAGTTCGGATATCATGAAACATGACATGGATCTAGGCACACAACTATAGTTTTTGGGTATAAGTACCCCCAGGACTCGATGGAAAGAAACTGACACACATGACTGACTTGATCATAAGAGTAGAGTCCATAATTTATAATATCATAAGTAGGGATCTCATACTAAGCATGGTTATCAACAATGTATTTCATGGAAAGGATTTCATATCACATGGAAGTACATGCACAATCTTAATATCATGTTCATTGCATAATAATATTGGCAACACATACCAATAGCATGGAAGTTCATGTGGAATGCATGGTTATCATACATCTTGTTCATAAGTAGGATTTGCAAGTAAACATAGCATAATCATATAATAATAGTTCATGAGTGTTCCAACAACATTTACAAGGCACATTATCAATATAGAAGTCATTGGAACGTAAGGGCATATCATAATCCTTCACTTAGTCACAATTTAGCTATATTGCATGATTTCTAGTTTCTTAGGCATTTTATCAAATATCTTACATGCACATCTTAAGAATAGGTGAAATCATCAAATTATACATCATGAACAACCAAATTTACATGTTTCCAACTCATATGATATCATGAAATTCAAAAAAAAATATAAAGATTCCATCTTGGAAATCACCCAATATCAACAACATGATCATCAACACCCAACAATATAGAAATCATACATTATAATGAAAAAGAGGGTTTTTGAGCTTTATGGATGATAGGGATCCATAAATCAACTCACGCATACCTTAGAAGAAAGATTCTTGATGATTTACGAAGGAGTTTCCTTGAAATTAGATCTTCAAGCTTAGTTACACAACCCTTGTTGTTTTTCTCTTTTAGTGCTCTTGGATGATGAGTTTTGAGATGATAATAGGGTTGTAATATATTTAGAAGCTATATATTTTGTAGGGTTAAGTTTAGGGACGTGTAAGGAGTGTTAAAAGACTTAATTACCCTTAAAATAACTCAAAACAGAGTGTTTTTTGGCACCTGGAACTGACTTAGGCGGCGCCCAAGTGATTGCCTAAGCTAGGTTTGGCGGCGCCTAACCAATCGCCTATCTTTGGGTTGGGCGGCGCCTAACCAATCGCCTATCCTTACTGTCTGTCACGAAAATAGGCATAACTTTTCGCTCGGGTATTGGATTAAGGCGAAATTGGTATCGTTGGAAAGCTAATTCGATTTTGTAATTTTATAGGTTTTAATCAGCCAAAATAGCATATTAAAATCGAGTTATACTCATTCAAAAATGACCCTTACAAAATCGAACACTAAAACTTGATGGATTCAAAAACTCTTAGCATGTATTACCTTAAGTGACTCGTATGAACATGCTTAATGCATCATAAGCTATCCTATCACTAGGATATTCATTGTAAGTCATATACTCAAGTATGAATCATAGGATAGGAGATTTCATACGTAGGAATACTTATTCACTTCCTAGATTAGAAACATGCGGGGTATTACAGTTTTATATTTTTTTTTAAGTAAAAATAAAATAAATTATGGTACTACTTTTATTTTCCATTAATAGAGAACTAAAACTCAATTTTGATAAGAAAATCAAGACAAAAACCCTAACACTTTTCACCCTTTTTCTTCAATTGTTATTTTATTAGATGAAGGACTCCTAAAATATATGAAAAAAAGTATAAAACAAATATATGAAAATATAGTTGTGAATTTACATGAACTTATAACCTATATCGGCTTCAAACTTTTCATGTTCGAATTTGTGTCCTACCAATTGTTGAAATTCTTAAGTCATAATAAGTCTACAAGAAAAAAAATAAAATTTGTTCTATGAGTTCATAGCCTATATATACGTACATGTAGTAGCCTATTACAATAGTTTCAATGGGTGGGGAAGAATATTACACCAACCTATTAGGGGCTTTGAGCTGTAGGTGACAAAAGAGTTTTAAAATGAAGTGTAGGTGACACAAGTCTTAATCATTGAGTGGAGGTGACAATTATTTATTATAGATTATGAAAGTTTGGTAAGTTTGAGAATAGCTCAGAAGTTTTTACATTTACACTTTGATCCAAATATTTGCCTAATATAATGGAAACCATAGGGAAAAAAGACATCTTTCTCTCTCTTCTCATCTATTGTTGTTTTCTCTCTCTTAGCAATTTTTGTTGTTCATTGTTGCTGCTGCTTTATTCATCATCTTCTATTTCATTATCATTATCTTCTACTTTATTATCATCTTCATCTTCTTCTTGTTAACCATTGTCGTTGTTACCTCTACTATTGCTATTTGACTAATTTCTTAGGTCATATTTTGTTTTATACATCACTTTCATAGAAGACTTTGAAAGTCAAATTATGATTTTTAGTTGAATTTGTCATCCGGGTAAATGCCACTGTGCTGTTTTTCCAACAATGGATAGAATCCGATCATGAATCCAACATAAGAGCCATTTGTTTAAATAGATAAACCATCTGTTGTGATAGATGAGACATCTATTTCAACGAAAGACTGATATGTTAGATTTATGTTTATGGTTCTATAGACTGAAACATTAATCAAATAGATTGGTCATCTATTGCAACAAATGATTTATCTGTTTAAATAGATTAGTTATATGGTGCAACATAATAAATATATGTTCCAACAGATTATTAACCTATTGCAACAGAACCTGAACTCAATTCTAACAGATGTGTTGTCTGTTGCAACTGATTATTAACTTGTTGCAATGAACCTAAACTCGATTCTAACAGACGGTAAATATCTATTTTAATATATTAGTAACCTATTCCGATAGAACCTGACCTCGATTCTAATAGATCATTGTCTGTTATAACAGGTAAGTTATCTGTCCCAGTAGGTTAATTATCTGTTGCAACATGTTGCTCGTCTATTGGAATCAACTTCGAAGGTGCCTAAGTACTGTAACATCAATCCCAACAGATATATAGTCTGTTGCAACATATGATTCACTTCTTACAATAGATGACTCATCTGTTGAAATCAGCTTCAGAAGCATAACATGAATCCAATAGGTAATTGAACTATTGCGACTGATTACACATCTGTTGGGATTCATTTACGACACTATGAAATCACTATTAACTTTTTTTAACAAATGACTTTGTTTAGGTACCACTAATAGAGGTATCAATAACAATAGGGGTGGATTGTTATGGTCAATGGATCGAGAAGAGCAATCAATATATATAGCGTTAGAACGAGGGTAAAATACTAGAGACGATAGCTATGACAGTCCAAAGTGATGTTTCGTATGATGGTTTTGTGAACTTAATCATCAGTTATTATGAACTGAATTGCCAATCGAAAGAACTCATTATCAGCTACATGCACAACTCCTTTGAAAATCAGAGGGTACTTTCTTTCAAGATAACCAATTAGTTTTAGTTGTATGCTTATCTCAGTGATTCATCAAGGCTGGTGTTAAGGGTGTATGTGGCTGAAAAGGCGAGAGAGAATAAGAACCAGAATGTAGAAGAAGAAGAAGAACAATAAGACATCTTTGATGATAGGTTGGATAATCTAGACATGAATATTCCAGATGATCAAACACCTACGCCCATTGATGGGACCAATACGATGGGTAGTTTTTCTTAATTGACATAGTCTGGAAATCTTCAAGATAATGGGACCGTCTTTTTTATTGGAATGTCATTCAAGGAAAAGAATAAACTTCTACCACTTTGTTTATTTCTTGCTTGAAAAAAGATTTTAGATTAAAGAAGGTGATTAATTCGAGCAGTGTATTTTGCTTCAAATTTGTTAATCCGAACTGCAAGTGGTCGTTGAGAGCGGTGAAGTACGCAAGTTCTGATAGATTCATCATTCATAAATATGAAAAGCATCACATATGTGGTTCAGAGCACATCTCGAGCTAAAACCCTCACGCCATGACAAAGGTCCTCGGTGAATATTTCAGGAGTAGAAGATATATAGGCTATGGAGATTTCCAAGGACTTGGTTAGGGGGACACATGAGCATGGGTATGCAGTCCTGGAGGCCTACCATTACATGATTGAGTTCACAAATCTCAGAAGTAAGACGACATTACATGTTGATGAAAAAAGAAGGTTCAAGTACTTTTTTGTATCCTATGGTGCTTGGATTCAAGGTTTTCGACATTTGAGAAAAGGCATAGCCGTCAATGATACCTTCTTGAGGAACATGTGTAATGGAGTTCTTCTAGAGGAGGTGGCACAGGATACAGAGAATCACATCTTTCCTCTCACTTTTTGTGTAGCCGACAAGGAATGTAATGCCTCTTATGGATTTTTTTGAACATTTGCGAAGCTGCGTCGAAGATACTGAAGAGTTGTGTTTTGTTTCGGATTGGCATCCAAGTATTCCAAAGATGGGTTCAATTTTCTTCACTTCAACTTACTTTGGTTGTTGTATCAGACATCTTGGAGAGAACATTTGGACCAACTATCACAATGAAAGGGTCATG
>NC_061121.1:159738311-159766000 GCF_002878395.1 Capsicum annuum | reverse complement strand
GAAGTGATTATTTTGTATAGGTAAAATATTATGACACCAAACATAGCTAAATTAGTGAATTCATTGTTTGGCAATGAAAGAGAATTTCCCATTAAGGCTATGTTTGAAGTTATAAACAAGAAGTATGGTTGATTTTTTAACGAAAGGCGTGTGCAGTTTAAGGGCCCAAAAAGAACCCGATTTGTTCTCGAAATTGAAAAAATAATATAAATGATTGTTAGTTTAGGGAATACGTTATTGTCTCATAAAATAGCAGATTACAAATTCAGTATCACCCATCATGGTAATGTTTCCACGATCGATCTTCAAATAAGATCTTGTACGTGCAAATCTTTTGACTTGGACAAAATACCCTGTCCACAGCCATAGCAGCACTTCGAGCTCAATGCGGTTCAAAATATGGACCTAAAGTTTATGAGAACTCCTCTCAATATTATTCGGTGGAAGAATATGAAATGGCATATAGTGGGCGTATTACTACGATGCCTCTTGAAGAATCTTGGGTTGTTCCTGCAGAGATTTTAGGGAGATTAATACCTCCTCCATATATTGATCCAAGCACTATCAAACTGGGAAGAAATCCATATGAGAGGAGGCATGGAGTCATAGAATCATTTTCATCAAGAAGAAACAAGTGCTCCATATGTAAGCACGCTGGCCACAAAAGAACTACATGCCCAGATCGTAACCAAACATGATCGTTGTAATTGCAGAAACTTATGTAGTTGTTTGTTGTGGACTTATATATATTTAACTCATTGTTGTGAACGTAATGTATTATTTATTATATATAAAATATCTTTTTTAATAACTTGTGCATAAATAAAAAGAGGGAAAACATGAACTACATAATACAACAAACCACAATTATTCTCAACAGATTAACCATTTGTGGCAACAGATGGATATTAGTCGGAAGCACATAACACAGTTCCATCAAACTGGAATATTTTTCTTTAACAGATTACAAATCTATCACAACAGATGGATAATCTGTTGATAGAAACCTAACAGATGACCAATCTATTCCAACATATGGTCCATCTGTTGAAAGAACTCACAAGCAAAAATTGCTATTGCTACTGGATTAAAAATTGCTCCTTACCTTCGACCGCTGACATGTTAACATTAACATGTATGTTTAGAAAAAATAGACAGAATGAAAATTGAATAAGAATTAAAAAGCCAAAGTCGACTAAAAATAATTTTTTCATTAAACAAAAAATAAAATATATTAGGTATAGATTCGATATAGAAAAATTAAAATACATACGCTAAAAGAAAAAATACATTCTAATTCTAATTATATTTATCATCATCATCATCATCATTAATTATAGCTGGCCAATCAACTCGCAGCAGCAATGCCGTCATCAGCCTCTGCATCTCTCTAAACATCGTCGCTCTCATGATGACCAACTCCCTCTACAGGTCATTAACCTACCTCTAAAGTTCCCGCACTATGTCACACAAAATAGAAATGCCTAAATAGGATTAGCCATATCTAGAACATACATGAATTGACAAATGTAAAGAAAAAGAGTCCAAATGTAATGCAATGTATACTACCAACTAGTAGATTTACACCAGAAAAAAACTTACCTCAATGAGAAAGGAATATAATATTTTAAAAGAAGTGGTTGAAGATGTCACAAGAAAATAAATAGTGCAAAAAATAAATAAAGTTTATTAGAATGAAGATTAAGGAAGGGACTATTTATAGAGGATTGAATCTGGATGTGTCAGGCCAAAAAGCACGACTGTTAAGCTCTATTGTATTAATTACATTCAAACTGGTGGCATTTTATTTTTTCTGAATAGTCGCAAATTTTTCTTTTACATTAATACTTCTCACCTTTTCAAAATGACTTTATGACTTGATAACAACCATTATTATTGAGCTGTTGCAACAAATCAGCTATCTATCACAATAGATTTACCATCTATTACAACAGATTGTCTGTATGTGTTACAGATAGTCTGTCAAAATAAATTTAACATTCAATAGATGGTTTGTATGTGCAATAGATGAGACATTTGTTGCAACATATGTGTTATCTGTTGCCAGAGGCGAACCCAGGATTTGAAGTCTGTGGGTGCACCAGTATTGTCAAAGATGCGCATAAGCCTCAAAGTAAGACTCAAAATATGTTGACCGCTCGCCTTACTTAATATGCAGCTTAGGTTCTAATTTCTGATACATACTTTCCCTTGTCAATGAGGCTTTATGAGGAGACGACCACTACACAATTGATATTTCACTTTATCAAAAATAATTGTTTTTTTCATATATTTGTCATTCATGCTTATATTATTAGTCTTGGACTAGAAATATATTTACATCTTTTCTACCTTTATACATTTTTTTGTTAAATGTCACACTTTATTTGTACTTTGTGCTTAAACACAATATACCTTGAAACTTTCTAACTCTTATTGCTTTTGATAAAATTGTGGAGCACCAATATTATCTTAAGACATTAAAAACACTTTCAGTGACGGTTAAGGAATATTATCATATTCAATTAGTTGCTAAAGACATGAACAATACTGAAAAATAAATATATAGAACAAATAAGAGTTTTAAGCTAATAACTTTACTTTCTTATAATACATGAAGTTTACTTTTAACATTTTAAAACAATCAGTTGTGGTAGCTCAATGGTCAAAGAGGGTTTCACTTATGGATTGGTTGCGAGTTCAAATCCCCATTCCAATAATTTTGTTGTTATAAATTTAGTAATAAGCTTTAAATTTGAAGTATTGAAAATAAAAACTAAGGTGTTGTGTGACCCAGGGATCAATCCCTGGTCCCGTGGACAGAAATTCTAGCATCAACCAGTGCACCAAGGTGCATCTTAGGGTGCACTATTACCTATATCCTAATTTCTCAAGGTATATACACAATTTTTTTGATATTAACGAGTGCACATGCACCCCCACCTATACATATGGGTCTGACCCTGTCTGTTGTGATAATGGACCATCTTTTGGAGATATTTTGATTTCTTCTAACAGTTGATTCATCAGTTGCAACATATAGAGAATTCGATTCATTAGCTGTTTTGAATGTGTTAGATAAAAAGTCATGACTACCTCTTTTTTAATAGTCATCACATGCATGTAGATTAATAAACACTGTCTAGTCTGTCATAATAGATTTACCATCTATTGTAATATATAGATTATCTGTTATGAAAGAGGGACCATATATTAGAGGAGATATTTTGATTTCTTCTAACAAATGATTCATCAGTTGCAACAGATGGAGAATTTGGTTCATCAGCTGTTTTGAATGTGTTAGATAAAAAGTCATGACTCTTCACCTCTTTTTTATTAGTTATCATATGCGTGCAGATGAATAAATAATGTCAGATCTGTCACAATAGATTTACCATCTGTTGTAATATATGGATAATCTGCTGTGACAGATGGACCATATATTGGAGGAGATGTTTTGATTTCTTCCAACAACTGATTTATCAATTACAATGGATGGAGATTTTGATTCATCAGCTGTTTTAAATATGTTAAGATAAACACCTCTTTCTTCATAGTCATCACATACATACAGATGAATAAATAACACTATCTAACATGTTTTGATGGGGTAAGATAAATAAAGTGCGTGCAATGGATCAACTTTCATGTGTGGGAGTTATGTATTATTGATCAGGCTACCGCGACAGACACACATAATGTGCAATGATTTTGTAAATGTAATTTTTTACCGATTAGATATTGATCCTTCAAACAAGATCCTGCATTGTATAGTTTAGTTTGATAGGTGCAAACTAATAAGGCTGAAGGGTTCAGTGTCGATACCCTATTAAAATTTAATGATGGTCTATGCTCATGTTTTTGTATCAAGTTTGGGGAAGGGTTCAAGTTTTTGGTGGTAGTGTAAATATCCAATAGTGATTAAACCGGTTTTAGTGGCTCAATGGACTTCTTGAAAGGCCTCAGAAGCCTCGAACTGCAGAAAACAATGATGGAGCCAATAGAAATTCCCCTGGTCCAAATTTATTTTGATGGGTTGCTGGAGGAAACTATTATACAGTAGTAGGTGCTTGGAAGAATACCTGTGTGGAGAGAAGGAGGTGGAGAAGACCATATATCATCTCAGATCTTATTTAAGAGGAAACACAGGGAAGAAAGTAAGGAACTTCTAGCAAATCTGGCCAATGAAATTGACATGAGAAGTGGAAACACTGGATGCGCTTCAAATATGGAAGTGTATCCAAATATAAAAATCTGTCAGTCATTGAAAAAAAGAAAAATGGTCAACAGGACTGGAGTGGACACTTTGCTCAAGAATGCAACTAGCGAGCGTCGCCTCAATGAGGACTCTCACAAAGAGCAGGACCAAAACTCTAAGGAAGAAGCTTCACGAGCATAGGAAATTGATACGATTGTCTGTCATAATTGAAACCTGAACCAACAACTCCAAAATTAAAAATAAGGGAAGCCAAGGCATTAATTTATAAAGTCTAACTTGCATGCCATGCTTTCTATTTGTGGCTATGATCAGGTCAACGGCAGTAGAAATAAAAAGGTCTGAAGTTGGGCAGAAATCTCATGCCTTATTGTTTCCACTGCCTTTGATCTGACCAGAGCCATAAATAGGAGGCATGGGATGCAAGTTTAACTTGAGAACTTGCCACCTTGGCTTGATCCCATATTTTTAATTCAGGAGTAGTTGGTTTAGGTTTTAATTCTAACTGACAATCTTACCACCTTTTGTGCTCGCAAAGCTTCTTCCTTAGAGTTTGGTTCCTACATTTAGTGGGTCTTCATTGAGGCCACGCTCGCTAGTTGCAATTTCTAGAAAAGTGACCAGTCTTCTTGACCATTCTTCTTTTGTTTCAATGACTGATGGATTTTCATTTTTGGATACAGTATCACATTCGCAGCACATCTAGTTTTTAAATTTTTTATGTCAACTTTGTCAGCTAATTTCACTACACTTTTCTTCCTACCCTGTGTTTCTACATAAACAAGGTCTGAGATAATATATGGCCTTCTCAATCTCCCCCTTCCCGCACTGGTATTCTCCCAAGCACCTACTGTTGTATAATAGTCTCCTCCAGCAACCCATCCAAATAAATTTGAACCAAGGAAATTTCTATTGGTTCCATCATTATTTTTTGTAGTGCAAGGCTTTGGAGGCCTTTCAAGAAGTCCATTGAGCATTAAAACTGGTCCAATCACTATTGGATATTTACACTGCCGCTAAAAACTAGAACCCTTTCCCAAACTTGACACAAAAACATGTGTATAAACGATCATTAAATTATAACAGGGTATTGACATGACCTACTTGGTCCTCATGCTTACTCATTCGAACCTAACAATCTTAACTGTAAAATGTCATATTTTGTTTGAAGGATTAATGCCTAATAGGTAAAGAACAAACATTCACAAAATCATTGTACTGGATGTGTGTTTTCATGATAGGTTGATCAGTAATACATACCTCTCACATATGAAGTGGTTCCATCTGCAAGTAGCTTATTTCTCCGAACCCATCTTTACTCTAGCCTTTAATGTTGGTCGGGCAAAAATGGATCCAGATTCACTTTCTTTTATCTGCAAACAAAAGAAATACATTTGATGTCAAACAAGAGAAGAACAAAAAGAACATTACAAAAGGGTAAAACTAAATTAAGTGAATCAACAGATGTCCAATATGATCCAACAGATTACCATCTGCTCAATCGATGAGGCATCTATTACAATAGATTGATGAGATATTGCAACAGATTAGTTATCTATTGGAATTAATCAAACCAGCCTTGCTACTAGTTTGATTTCTTCAAACAGTTGCTCCATCTTTACAAAAGGGTAACAGAAAATTGAGTGAATCAATAGATGACCAATTTGATGCAACATATTGCTCATCTGTTCAACTAATGAGTCATTTTGCAATAGATATAAAAATACCAGTTCGTTCATTCGAGACTTAAAAGTCACTTTTCCTTTAATTTTTTCAATAAATAGAAAAATGGTAATGGGTAAATCATTAATAGCAACAGATGTAAATATCTAATTTAAATAACATACAAAAGAAAAAAACAAAATGGAAAGAGCAATAGCGAACCATACCTGTAATATGAAAAAAGCAAAGGGATCAGAATATCCAGTTTAGTCGAGAAAAGATATTGATCGGTTGATATCCGAAACGATCCTCATCAAAAAGAAGAGAGAAAAGAGAGGAAAAAAGGAAAGAAAGAGAATTGAGAATAAAGAAGAGTGATAGATGAGTTGAGTCTTACTTTATGGATGAAGGAGAGATTATTCTTTGAGATATAGGTTTTAAATGTTCATTAATAACTTTTGAGGGGCACGAGGAGACGGTGACATTGAAAAGACCAGATAAGACTAATCACTCAGGAGATTTTTGAGTTATCCAAGTAATATTTATTACCGCCTTAGTATTTTAATTTTTTTATCTCGGATAGGAAATACCTAAATTGTTTTAAAAGGGGTCTTAAAAAATCTAAGTGCAACAAATAATAATTTTGTTTGAAAATTTCCAAAGCTCGATCATCTGTCGCAATAGATGCAACACCTGTTTGATAATATACAACAGATGCGTAATATGTTACAACAGATGACTTAATCTATTTGATTGAATCCAACAGAAAAGACATCTGTTGCAATAAATAATTATTTTTGTACAATTTTAATTGAGTTCATATGTTAGACTAATACCTTAACTGATTAATCTAATACCAGGGGTGAGTTCTCATAGGGTCAACTATAACTTTAATTGAGTCTTTTAGCAATTGCATGATGAGATGGTATTGTGTTCTACCCGACCAGAGTCATCGATCGATCACTCTGGGCTAAACCAATTCTTACTACCTCATATGTTAGACTAATGCCTTAATTAGTTAATTTAGGACCAGGGGTGAGTTCTTATAGGGTCAACTACAACAGATGGCAACACCTATATTGATAATTTACAACAGATGGGTAATCTGTTGTGATATTTTACTTAATCCATTTGATAATTTATAATAGATGAGTAATCTATCACAACAGAAGACTTAATCTGTTTGATAATTTACAACAGATAAGTAATCTATTATAGCAAATAACTTAATCTGTTTGATAACTTACAACAAATGGTTAATCTGTCGCAACAGGTTGAACATTTGTTTTTATACAATTTTAATTGATTTCACATATTAGACTAATACCTTAATTGATTAATCTAGGACCAGGGGTAAGTTCTCATAGGGTCAACTACAACTTCAATTGAGTCTTTTGGCAATTGCATGATGAGATGGTATTGCCTTCCTCCCAACTAGAGTCGTTGATCGATCACTTTGAGATGAACCAATTTTTATTGCCTCATTTGTTCAACTAATACCTTAATTGATTAATCTAAGACCAGGGGTGAGTTCTAATAGGGTTAACTACAACTTTAATTGAGTCTTTTGGCAATTGCATGATGGGATAATATTGCGTTCCACCTGATCAGAGTAATCGATCGATCACTCTGAGCTGAACCAATTCTTACTATCTCATATGTTAGACTAATACCTTAATTGGTTAATCTAGAACCAGGTGTAAGTTCTCATAGGGTCAACTACAATAGATGGCAGCGCTTATTTGATAATTTACAATAGATGGGTAATTTATTGCGATATATGACTTAATCCATTAGATAATTTATAATAGATGGGTAATCTATCGCTATAGATGACTTAATCTATTTAATAATTTATAATAGATGAGTAAGCTGTTGCAATAAATGACTTAATTTATTTGATAACTTACAACAGATGGTTAATCTGTTGTAACAGGTTGAATATTTGTTTTTATACAATTTCAATTGATTTCACATATTAGACTAATACCTTAATCGATTAATCTATGACCAGCGGTGAGTTCTTATAAGGTCAACTACAACTTCAATTAAGTCTTTTGGTAATTATATGATGAGACGGTATTGCGTTCCTCTCGACTAGAGTCGTCGATCGATCACTCTAAGATGAACCAATTCTTATTACCTTATATGTTTAAGTAATACCTTAATTGATTAATCTAGGACAGGGTGATTTCTTATAGGGTCAACTATAAATTCAATTGATTCTTTTAGAAATTGCATAATGAAGCGGTATTGTGTTCCACCTGACCAGAGTCGCATTGATCACTCTGAGCTGAACCAATTCTTACTACCTCATATGTCAGACTAATACCTTAATTGGTAAATCTAGGACCAGGGGTGAGTTCTCATAGGGTTAACTATAATATATGGTAGTGCCTATTTGACAATTTACAATAGATGGGTAATCGGTTGCGACGTATAACTTAATCCATTTGATAATTTACAATAGATGGGTAATCTGCCGCAATAGATGAATTAATCTGTTTGATAATTTACAACAGATGAGTAATCTGTTGCAACAAATAACTTAATCTGTTTGATAACATACAACCGATGGTTAATCTTTTGCAATAGGTTGGACATTTGTTTTTGTATAATTTCAATTGATTTCACATGTTAGACTAATACCTTAATTGATTAATCTAGGACCAGGGGCGAGTTCTTATAGGGTAAACTACAACATCAATTAAGTCTTTTGGTAATTACATAATGAGATGGTATTGCGTTCCTTCCGACTAGAGTCATCGGTCGATCACTCTGAGCTGAACCGATTCTTACTACCTCATATGTTCAACTAATACTTTAATTAATCTAGGACTAGGGGTGAGTTCTCGTAGGGTCAACTACAATAGATGGCATCACCTATTTGTTAATTTACAACAAATGGGTAATCTGTTGTGACATGTGATAATCCATTTGATAATTTATAATAGATAGGTAATCTATCACAATAGATTACTTAATCTGTTTGATAATTTATAACAAATGCGTAATCTGATGCAAAAGGTTGAACATTTGTTTTTATATAATTTCAGTTGAGTTCATATACCTAAATTGATTAATCTAGGTCCAGGGGTGAGTTCATAGGATCAACTACAACTTTAATTGAGTCTTTTGGCAATTGCATGATAAGAGGGTTAAAAATTATGCATATTTTTTTTAATTTTAAAAAATAATTAAGATCAATTCAGACCAAATTAACATTTTCAAAACTTGTCATTCTTTTCAAAAATACAAATCAACCCATACAAATCATCCATTTGCGAGAAAAATGTTTCATTATTTCAAATCTTGAGTTCTCTCTCTTTTCTTTTTCTCACTCAATTATATAGTACAGACAACAACTACTCAACAAATTGCTCTACCCTTCATAACAAATTGATTTTCTTCTTATTTCTGACCACATAGGTGTTATTTTTTACTTTATTCTTATTTGTATCAGTCGTTCTCTCCGTCTTCGTAGGTAACAGAGGTCGAGAAGAGTTCTATATTTGTTATTTTTCTAAAGAATAAGGGCTTTTAAGTTAATGATGAAAAATAAAACTTTTAGTTGTATTATCTTTAAGAATGGGTTTACAATTTTGAGTTTTGATGGTAAAATCGTAGAAAGAACTCGAGAAAACCCTAGTTTCTGTTGCAGTGTTCCATTGACTGTCGTGGTATTATTGGATGGTGTTTTTGGTATTTGTGGTAGTGGTGGTGGTGGTGGTGATGGTGGTGATGGTGGTGGTCATCGTGATGGCACTGGTGGTGGCTGTTGGTGACATTGGTTGGTGGTGTTTGTGATAGTATTGGTTGGTGGTTTTTATGGTAGCATTGGTTGGTAGTGTTTATGGTGGTTGTCGATGGTGTCGGTATTCATGGTGTTTGTGGCATTGGTTGATGGTATTTGTGGTGGTGGTGGCTGTTGGTGTGTCAGTATTGGTGGTATTTGTAATGTATTTTTAAAAATTTATGCATACATCAATTATAATATAATTTTTGTTTTTCTGTATTTTTAGGTAAAACATGTCTCCCAAAAGAAAACAAAGTGAAAGTAGATCAACGTCTGACCACACAAAAAAAGGCTACAGTACAGAGGGATTTGGAGGAGCCTCCTGAACAATCTCAGTCAGGGAAAAGTAAAGTTGATGAGAGATATGAAAATAATGTTGAGGGAGGTGGACAAGGGTCTGTAGATGGTGATGAACAAAATAAAAGTGAGAAAGAGGAGGAATTAGAGAGTGAGAAAGAGAAAGAGGATGATCATCAACATGATGATAATAGATCACCACTGGGGCGTGAATTAATATCGATATCCCAGCATGATCCTGTCAAAACTTTTAGTATTGACAAGTTTCAAGTTATGATGCCGATAAATGACCCAAAAGTAGAAGAACTAACTGGCAAAATTGTACTTAAATATCAGATGGGGAGTAAATTTATTTATTTTAGGAAAATTATGAAGGACGAAAACATAGATGGACTTTTTAAGAAGAGCTGCTTTGGATGCTTTTTTGAGTTGCCTGAGTCCCCTTCCTGTTTCCATATGAGGATGGTATATGATCTACTCAAGCGTAGGATCAAGTAAATGGGGGATGATGAAGATTCGAAGGAGGGGGGCAAAAAGATGGATGAAATTTGGATCAACTACTGTGTTATGCTGGTTTGCTTTGGATTGCAAGAGTTTGCCATAGTGAAGGGCTTGAGATTCCATCATCCAGAAAAACCACCTATCACCAAGGGAACACCCCGCAAAAGATCCAAGGCAATAAAAAGCAAGGAAAAAATAGATGGGTTGTTTGACATTGCTCGACGTGGCAATAAAACATCAGATATGTTAATAGATCTCATGGATAAAACCATACCAAAGCAGTATAGGGAGAAATTATGCTTAGTTTGGTTTTCCCATTCGGTTATAGTGGTGAGAGACGTCAACAAGGTCATAGAAGATGATTTGTTGGCGCGTGCTGAGAATTTTGATAAATTCAACAATTATTCCTGGGGATATGACAACTTCTACTTGACTGTCCAATATTTACTGACAAAGTTATCCTCTGGGACAACCACACATTATATGGCTTTCATGGTAAAATTAATCACTATTTTTACTTATCCATTAATTTATATTGAATATAGATAGTTATTATGAATTTTTTTGCTTGCTTCCTGTTTATATTTTTTAGGCTTGGGCATTTGAAGCCATTCCCCCCTCTGAAAGTAGGTAATGGATTACCCCGATGAAGTTTCTCATCCAAGGATGTTTAGGTGGTTGGCTGAAAAGAACAACACCAAAATTAAGGAGGCTGATCTCTTTAACCCTTCAAATAATGCAATACGTCTTCTTCAAGTAAAATAATTTTACTCAATAAAAGATATTGAGCAGATGTTATATATGGTGCAACAGATGTTATATCTGATGCCCATATGGGACATTTGTTGTGATAGATTACCCGTCCTATGACAACCAGTGCAACATAGGGATAATCTATTGTGATAGACGATTGATATCTTGCATCAGATTACCCATCTGTTGATTTGGTTCTCTAAAACCAACTTCTAATAGATTAACCATCTACTGCAAATTATGCAACAGATGTGTAATCTGATGTAACATTTGTTAATACATATACAGATCATTTATTGCATAATATGTAACCCAATGGATTACCCGTCTTGTGCAACTGGTGCAACAAATTGGTAATCTATTATGACAGATGATTGATATTTTACATCAAATTATCCATGTGTTACTTTGGTTCTCTGAACCCGACTCAAATAGATTTTAACCATCCACTGCAAACTATGGAACAGATGGATAATTAGATGCAACATATTATTAATCTGTTGTAGAAGTTGACTGTGTTAAAATATAACCCAACTGTGAAAATTATTATATTATATGATTTAAATATATCTATTTTTTTCTAGGTTGTGACTTCTGTTGTAGAAGTTGACTGTGTTAAAATATAACCCAAGAGTCGGTGATGACTTCTTATATTACTATAGGTTGTGTTAATACTATAGCAGACCCAACGGTGGAGTTAATAAAGAAAGAATTGGCTGGAGCAACAACTATAAGAAGTGCAGTTAGGCAAGGTCAGCCTAGTGTTAAGGCTCTTCATGACCAACCTACTAAGGCAGATCCGGGTGCTTCTTCTAGTAGAGTTGTTGGTATTGGTGGCAGGCATGATGATGCAGCTACCACTCATGATGATGAGTATGTTGATGCTCAAGAAAAAATAAATATGTTTGAAAACACCCCTTTTCACCCTTACACAGGTCCTTCTCACCCCTCTTTACCAGGATAAACTCTTTGAAAAAGTAGAGACTATATCTAAAGATGTCGAGGAATTCAAATCTAAGAGGAGTGTCATACCATCCAAGAAGGTAAGGGAGCCATACACTCCTACAGTGTTGATTAGGAGGAAGAAAAGAGCAATGACCGACGTACTCTCCAGTCGAAAATAAAAAATAATTACAACTTTTCCCTTTCCAAAAGCTATTAAAGTTCAGGGGCCATTCAAAAAGGTGAACATATATGTGGAACTTGGCGCCAAAGAGAAGAGGGATCTGCGACAGGGCAAAAATACCAAGCCAGGCTCACCAGATTACCATAGGCCTCCCTTTTCCCCCCAAGACTTCCATACTATGATAGATATGCGTATGCGGTACGTGGATAAGGAAAGTTTACTTTTCCCATCCTAGCCTTCTAATCAACCCTATGAAGAAGAAGCTACACAATAGATATGAAATCTTTTGCAATAATTGGGTATTCTAGTGCAACTGGTAGTGTTATGTTGTAACTTATCATCCATATGTTGCATAAGTTGCATTGAATTATTGATTCATCGAACCCTATGCAACAGATGGACCATCTTTACAATTACTAACCTATTTAAAAATTGACTACTTAAATCACAGCATATTGACAAAATTCTCTGTCTCATGAGGAAAAGGCAATTAACGTACCCGGTATCTTACGATGCTGCTGATAGGATAATGGACCTCAACTTCTGCAAGAAGCTCAAGGATAAGTAGGATCAACTCAATGCTGATGCCTTATCCTGTGATGCGGGACTTGATTTCTTAGTTTCTACATTGGACTTGAATGAAGAAGAAATGATAAAATATGTTAGAGGGGAGAGGCCAAATCCATATAGTAAGAGCTGGACCAAGGTAAAAAGGATTCTTATAGTCGTTAGCATGAACGGAATACATTGTCGAGCTATTGAGATACTATTCGAGGAGGGAAAGATCAAAGTTTATGACTGTAACAAACCTACCATCGATGAGGTCTATCTTTTTTTGCACGTGCAGCCACTGATGGAGCTGTTACCCATCTTGTTGAAGGAGAGTAAATTGATGAAAATTTGTCAAAGAAAGTGTTGATGAGAAATCATGGGATTTTGAAGGTTGAAATAAGGGCATAAACCTTCTAAAAATGATACCGGTTATGCGTGCAGCTCATACGCTCTTAAACACATCGAATGTTTGTTGACTGGCCCAGAAATGGCCGAGCCATTCACCATTTTGTGTGACAATACTGTGGAAAACTTGCAAGAGGTCTGGGCTTATGGGGTACTAGCTGGATGCTTGGAGCCTGTGTATCTAGAAGAACCTGTGAAATAATAATTTTTTAATATCAAGTCACACTTTACTTTACTTTAAATTACATGTACATGTAGTGGCAATAATCTTTTCTGATGAAAGTTGAGTTTTTTAGAATGCAATATATTATCAATCTGTTGTAAAATATATTATATCTATTCTGGCAGATAATTTATCTGTTGCAATAGATTGATCATCTGTTGCATTATGTTGATATTATTTCTATCTAATCTAAGTCTAATCTGTTGCAACAGTGGGAAGGACTGTTTGATAATTTCTAACAGATGACCTAATTTTACAACACATGCCTAAATCTGTTTGATATTTTGCAATAGTTACGCTTAAATATCCATGTGCTCGACAACACCAAACCATTAGAAAATACACCGCCATGAAAATTTCAGCAATTAGGCTTGAATATCCATGTGCCCAACAACACCAAGCCAGTAGCAATAACAACAACAATGTAGTATCTTTTTGCTCGATTTTGTTTCTCTTTAGCAGCCTTGACTTTGTTCAACAAACTCCAGATTACATGATTTGCTTTTGAAGGGTGTCGTTCTTCATACCAATCAAAGTAATCACATCCACCTAATTTCTATAAAACCAAGAACATAATTACAAAATAATTACCAGTCAATAATTAATCAACTAATTAAATAAAAAAATATTATCTTTGAAATCTTACAAGTAAAAAACCTACGACCTGATTTTGTTGAGTCCAAGAAGTCTTAAATAGAGCTTTATGATTGCACTTATAATATCCAAATTTTTATCACAAAAAACAATGGAAGATGCGCTCGACATTGTCAAGTTCAGTTGGAAAAAATGAAAAAAAGATGAAGAAAAGAAAGCCCAAATGCAAATAATTTGAATAGATAAAAAAAATATGATGATGAAGAAGAAGATTTAGTAATCTAGGGTTAAATTTTAGGAAGAAGATAAATATATAAAACAATGGGGAAAAAATAACCATTGGGGGTCAAATCAGACGTCAAGTCAGCAAAAAGTGTCAACCTGACATATTTGATGCCTATTTTATTTTACGTGCTTAAAATGAACACTGTTTACTTGATGCCTACTTTATTTTAGGTATTTGAACTGAACATTGTCGATGGGTTCCACCGTTTTTATTTCAATTTACATTCACTTTTTTACATGTAGTGGTAATTTTTTTTATGTCCAATGAAAGTTAAATTTTTATCATCCAACAAACTCCCTATCCGTTGTAACAGATATTCTACCTGTTCTGACATATAGTTTATCTGTTGCAATAGGTTGATCATTTGTTGCATTATGTCAATATTTATATCTAAGTCTATCTGTTGCAACAATGAGAAGACCTGTTTGATAAATTCTAACAGATTACCTACCTGTTATAATATATGTCTAAATATGTTCGATATTTTTCAATAGATGTGTCGTGTGGTGCAATAGATACATTATCAGTTGCAATATTTGAATCTAGTATTCCATTTTAATTAATAAGTTCAAATCTAAGGAAAAAATAAAATTCATAGACAAAATAAAATAAATCGAAGCCTTAAGAAATTAGCTGAAATAAATCAACGAATAAATGAAATATAAAAAAATTATTGTGGATACAGATTTCAACAAATACATCAACAATTTAAGTATTGATTCCAAGGATTCCTAAGGAGGGGTGAGTTTATTACTTTGACAGACTCAAGCTATAAAGATCTACTCAATATGGACAAGTTGTTCTTCATCCGGTTCTATGGAATTCAACTTTGCTCATCGTGGATCTTTATTGTCGCTTACATATGGTTTCTGCTCTTTCTGTTCTCCATCTTTCCATAAAAAGAGTAGCATATTATCAATGCCATTCAGCAATAGCTTCTACATCCACCTGGAAAGCCAGAATTAGTCAATCTTAATCACCGAGATGCAACAAAATAAAAAAGGATAACTCATCTGTTCTAGCAAATCAAACAGGTCTTCCTCCTATTTTAAATTATCCCAAACAAATAATATTTCTGTTGCAACAATGAATCAACTATTGGAATAAATTTCTACATGAGGAAGACCTGTATGATAATTTTTAATGGATGAATCATCTGTTGCAATATATGACTCATCTGTTACAGCAGCTACATCATCTATTGGTATAAATAAAAATGGTACGAAGAGCTATTTGATTTGCTAAAATAAATGAGACATATGTCACAATAAATACTTTATCTGCTGCAACAAGTTAGTCAACTGTTGCAACAGATGCATATATCTATTTGATAATTTTCAGCAGATGTGTCATTTGTTGAAATAAAAATGTGTTTGTTTGTTAGTTGGAAGACAGATACATTCATCTTCTTCAGCTCGCACTGCTCTCCTTTGGACATTATACATTGCTCAGTGTAACACACGGATAGAGAAGTTGCAATTTTGTTTTTTTGGATGCCTTGAAAATCACTTTCCTTTTCCTCTTAGCCTTAATCTCTAATGGAGTGAATGGAAATAAAATCCTCTTTGATGGAATGACACCCCTCTTAGATGTCAATTCTTTTATAGAATCAGTTAATGCATTAATAGTATTAATCACTACATCATGTTTCACCCTGCAGTCTTGATATTTTCATGTAAAGCATTCGCTGGAAGAGGCAAAATTTGTATAACAGTATGATCATACGCATAATGGTTTATTTTAAATACTGTAAGAGGAGCATCATTAGCACCAACAGTATCACCACTACCATCACCAACAGCTCTATTACCACTAAGACCATTAACAACAACAAGCTCACCATCCAAAATTATTTTTCTTGTAATGGTTGTTGCTCCAATTATTTCAATTTTTATTCTGTCGATGACCTTAGGGTCTGATAAAGTTTGCACATATCATAAAGTAAGAAAAAATGGCATCTTCAACTCTCGATTGGTCGGAGCTAGCGACGGATGCACAATCTAACATAAATCATTACATATATTAGAATGATGATTAGATCATTCAAAAAAATCATTAATTAAAACAAAAACTTAATTATAATTATACTTACTGCATCCTTCGGGGGGTTGCAGAGATCAAAATATTTTGCATTTTTATCAATTTTGGCCAACAACCATCTCAAGATTCTTGGACAGGAAACTTCCTCCTAGTAGTTCACTTGTTGTCTCAAATAAGGAATGGCTTCAAATGCCCAAACCTATAAAATAACGGCAATTAATCAAAATCATTATTGAGTAAAAAAATGAATGATATAATAATAAAAGAAACAAATATTTACCATGAAAGCCCATGGAAAGACATATAAGTTGACTGTCTTTGGCTCTAACAGAGTCAACAAATATTTGACAGTCATTTTAAAGCCTTCATAACCCAAAGAATAGCTGTTAAACGCCTCAAGGTCCTTGGAGAGCATTATTAAACCAACGCTTATGTTGTTGTTAATGTCTCTCGCCCAAAGAATATTATGTACAAATCAAACCAAGCAAAATTACTGCTTGCGCTTCTTTGAAAGTCCTTTACCTTTCAACGCTTCTATCAAATTTTTATTTTTGAAGCTTGGACCAACAATGGACACCAGCTCATCACAATCACATGACTTAACTTTGTCTTTTTTGGGTGTGCGGGGTGATTTTTTTGGGTTAGAATAGGTATAACTTGAGAAGGAGGATAATTAGTCCAGTAACTATGGAAAACTCCTTCCAACCAAAACAAATAGGCATGCCACAGTTATTTATCCTCACCTCATCCATCTTATCTTTTTTTTCATATATAAACCTACGTTTAAGAAGTTCATATACCATTTTCATTTGGAATCGAGCATTGTTGTCCACCAGCAAATCAAGATATTTCTCAAAGCAGTTGTCCTTGAAATAAGCATCCAATTTTTGTTCTTAAAGTATTTTTTGAAGGTATCAAAAGATTTTCCCATGGATGACTTAACCATGAAATCACCCGTTAAATCTGTGGCACCATCGCACTGTAATCTCACAGGATAACAATCAATGCTGAAGGTTTTGACCAACTCTTCGATGGAAGGGCTATTAGTATTTGGATCATCTCTTTTGAAATATTTCTCCTCCCCGTGTTCATCATATTCTGCTCCTGATTGAGATAAGGGTTTTTAAGCAAGCTCAAAGCGTGGTGGATGTCGCCTAGCTGCTTTACTTGTTCCTTTACTTGGACTTGATTTGGTTTCTGTTCTTTTGGGAGCCATATTGTCTAAAATTAATAGGAACATAAAAAAATATATTATAGTTGATTAATGCATCGTTAAAAAAGGATAACAGTAAATTTAACAAGCAAAATAGTAAAATAACAGTTTCAATAGATCACTTATCTATTACACCAGGTAGTATACCTGTTGTAGCATATAACAAACATACTATAACAGATGAGTAATCTGTTGCAATAATACAAAATGTATCACTCATCTTTAAATACAGATGAATGGTATGTGCAATAAATCACACATTGTTGCAACATATGAGTGATTTGTTGGAACAGTTAAATAATCTATTGCAATGAATGAGTAATCTATTACAATAATATAAAATATATCACTTATCTATTGAGAAAAATAAATAGTATGTGAAGAAGATGACACATCTATTACAACATCATCTATTGTAACATATGAGTGATCTATTGGAATAGTTAAATAACCTATAGCAATGGCTGAGTAATCTATTGTGACAATACAAAACATATCACTTATCTGTTGAGAAAGATAAATAGTCTTTGCAACAAATCACACATCTGTTACAATATATGAGTGATTTGTCAGAATAGTTAACTAACCTACAGTAACAACTGAGTAATCTGTTGTGGTAATACAAAACATATCACTTATCTGTTGAGAAAGATGAATGGTCTGTACAACAGGTCACATATCTATTGCAACACATGAGTGATCTATTGGAATAGTTATTAATGGTCAATATTATTTAGATTTCTTCCAATATAAGGGTTATCTATCACAGTAGATGAATAATCAGTTGGAAAAATCAAGTCTTGGACATGTCCTGTTGGAAGAGTTGATAGGATTTTATCCAATAGGAGGTTCATCTGTTGCGTCAGATTATTAATCATATGGTTCTTCCATTGCATCAGATGGTTAATTAGTTGCATCGGATTTTTTATCCGATGCTTAATCTGTTACAACATATGGTTAATGTGTTGCATTAGATAATTAATCTGTTGCATCATATGCTAAATCTATTGCATCAGATGATTAATTTGTTTTATCAAAATTTTAATCTGATTGTACCTCTGGTGCATTAGATGGTTGATCTGTTGCATTATATGACATGGTTAATATGTTACACCAGATGGATAATCTATTGGAGAAAATAAAAAATAGTAGCACAATTTTGTTTAATAGAAAAACAACAATATCACTATTTTTACCAAGAACGATAATAGAACAAATAAATCCAAATCGTTGTTTTGTTTGTATAAACACAAGCAACAAAAATCAAGATTATGTTATGCCTCTTAAGTTATGCTATACCTACTTGATTAAGATGATTCCCATGCAAAACCTATGCATTGTGATTGCTTGATGAGATGTTCATAAGATTAGAAGTATGAAATCATGCCATGTTTATACGTATTTCTGTCCATGTACAACATTATGATAACCATGTGCTTCATGAAATCCCTAACTTATTGTATTATGAATTGTTGATATTGGTCATATGTTTAAGAAGTGTCAAGTCTTGTCAGTTTTATGCTATCGAGTCCTGGGGGTACTTATACCCGACAATTTAGTTGTGTGCCTAGAGCCAGTGTCATGTTTTCACGATACTCCAAGTCAAGCCATGATCAGTAGAATTCAGTCAGTCATGTGACTCAGGAAAACTCAGTAAACTCAGTATCAGTCCAGTCTCATTCATTAATCTTAGTAATATCAAAAATCTCAGTAATCTTATTAGTCCAGTAATTTCAATGATCTTAGTACTCAGTAATCTTAGTAACCTCAGTATTCCCAGAAATCTCAGTAACTTTATACTCTTCACCAGTCCTCAGATCTCAGTAGCATTCCATCAGTCAACGAAACTCAGTGAACTCAGTTTAGCTCTGCTAAACAATACCATTAGTATCAGTTCAGTTTAGTTAATCAATTCAGTATCTATTCAGTTGGGAGTAGGAGTTAGCATCGAGTGAACCCAAGGATGGGAACTCACCTGTTATATAAGGGTGTGATTCTTAGAAGCAATCCTTACGTTCCAGAACTACATAATCGGCATAGGTTGAGACATCATAGCCTGCTATATGAGGGTAGATGAGGTGGCTTAACCTGTTATATGGGGGTTCCCACTGTTCTCACTACAGTTACCTATTATATAAGGGTTACTCATAGATTGTCCTTACCAGTGGCGCGGTATTAACACCCTTCTAATTGGGGTTACAGATTAGACCCCAACTAAGCCATAATGGCATATTAGGGGCATGTCGATTAGATAACTACTTCCCACAGTCTCAGTTACAGGTCCAGTCTCAATAATAAAACTCAATTTAGTTCTATAGAAATCAAGGACTATTAGATACAGTCAACTCAGTACAGTGCAGAACTCAGCTAGTTCCATCAGTATTAGGACTGTCAAATGAAATCACTCATGTTATTAGTATTCAGACTTAGTAATTATGTTATCACGAACTCGATTAATTGTATATTAATTTATATGAAATTTAAGTTATCATATTCAGTTTTAGGACTATTATATACAGTCAATCAGACCAGTTCTTCATAATCAGAACTGTCAGAAATAGTTATTCCTTTATCAGTTACGACCTCAGTTCCTCAGTACTCTATAGACTCAGTTACTTAGTATCCCAATATTAGTACCCAGATATTAGTAAATCTATATTATCATAATTCATGAGTCAGTGTTATCACCATCTCAGTTACAGTTACATATCCATTTCAGTAGTTTGGAGTTAGTTAGGAAAATATCCCATCAACTTCATAGTTTTCAGACAGTTTAGAGGCTTTCAGGCTACAACATGTTTTTAGATAGTTTATTTTAGCTTTTGGGTATTTTTATTCCCCATTTCAGACATTATCTTATATTCAGTATAGATCAGTTATGAACCGTATGCCCTTACAACTTATATTCTGTATATTTATAGTATATTATTCAGTGCTCAATTACAGATATCAGTCATGGGTTAGCTTATGGTCCTTTGTGATCATGAGCACCGTGTAACATTCTGGATACTAAATTTGGGGCGTTATAAACTTGGTATTATAGCCCAAGGTTCAACGGTGTCCTAGGAAGTCTGAAAAGCTGCATCTAGTAGAGTCTTGTACATGGGTGTGTTGTGCACCACACTTATGTGAAGGAGGCTATGAGATGTTTTAGGAATAATTTTCCTTCTTTCATGTCTCAAATCGTGCTATAGAAAAGTTCTCGAAGAAACTCATATAGATTCTCCTCACGCTTCACTCATGTCAACTTCACCTTACTTTTAAAGTAACATAAATAGTAAACCTCAAAGTCCTAGAGATAGGGATTTCTCAAACAGTCCCCACAGACAGTTAGTGTGGGATTACCCACAAGCTCAAATGTATCTTATCAGTTCAGTTATGTTCCAAAGTTGTACAGTTCTTATTCATGATCATAAGAACTCATTCTCAAACCCAAAATTAGATATTCCATCAGATCCTTTCTCAGAATCCTATGATAGTATATGACCTAGAGTTAGAAGCATGAACTCAGGAGTTTAGCAGTAGTAGAGTTGGGATAACATTATCTAAGTTAAACAAATTATGTATTCATGGGGATAGATGTACCAAAGTAAATTAGTAGGCTTGAACAGTGCAAGCTAGCACTTAAGTTATTAATTTGATACTAAGTATAAAGGTGTGGATGTGAATTAGGTGATGTGGTATTAGAAGTCTATGAAGAAATAGAAGAAGATAAAGTATTTAGTAAGGTAAGCATGTATCGAACAGAGTATTAGTAGGTAAGAATGATTGCAGTTTAGTTCAGAGTTTAGTAAAGTGTTCATAGACTTATGATAATGGATTAAAGCTAAGGTGGAGATGCTAGATCAAGTGACCCAGTAGGCTCTCAGATCCTAGTAGTAGTGTCAGTACATATAAAAGAGCAGTAAGGGGAAGACGATTCCCCAACCTATCCTTATCTCAGTACAGAGTTTTGTACTTCAGTCAGCATGATGCGTACGCATGCTTCACATATCAATTCCATAAACACAACTTATATTCACACTTTTTTCATAGAATCATGCACGATTCCAGTTCCTAGCATAAGGAGTTCAGTTCTATTCCCCTTAGTAATATAAACCATGTCCCACGAAAGTGGAAAATTCAAAACTCCGGTCATGCAGCTCATGACTCGTGTCACACTTTATAGTATACTTAGCTTCCATGACTCACGATATGTTCCTACTGATCAGTTAAATCTAGGATATGTCATGTATATCCTCAGTTCAGACCTTTTTGGGTAAATCTATGTTGTTGACATTCTATTCCTTATGCATCAGGCATGTGTTAAGTTCAGCTAGTATCTTTCCTTGCTTCATGTCCTCCTGATTTAATCCTTCAGTAAGCTCTCCCTGTGAAAATAGTGTGGTGATGAGCAGTCACTTAGATGAGAGAGAGTAAATGTTTCAAGATTAAGGAAAGATTGTTGCATGCTTATTTTACACGAGGGTGTAATGATGAAGATAAGCTTGAATTTCATGTCAGTGTGCCTGTAAAGGGATAGCAAGAGGTTGTAATTAAAAGTTAGGAAAGTACAGAGTGTGAGTAAGAGTATACATTCAAATCCTCGACTTATGTCAATCGTCACTGCGTGGCTATCCAAAAATTCAGTTACCATGTCAGTTACAATTTCAGTGTTCAAAACTCTATAATTAGTGTTCAGTCTCAGAATTTAGTACTTTAGTACTAGTCTAAACCTTAGTTATCAGAAACCAGTATTCAGTCCCAACTACAGTCTTAGTTACGGTTACAGTCTCAATTATTGTCTTACCTATAATCTCAGTCCCAGTTCTCATTTAGTATTCAGGTCGGTAACTCAGTTCAGTTTAGGGTTTACTCGACCATAGCATATAGTTACCAGTTACTCAGTTGTCATCCTTCTAGTACCTTAGTTTACAAGACCATTCTAGAATCGTATTATACTGCTGGTGTTGCATTCTCAAATAATACAATTACCCTCAGTTCATGCTCAGTATCTCATGTCACTCAGTCAGTCCTTATCTCATATCCATAACACTCTACAGTTACAGTCTAGTTATTTAAGACTAAGTACAGTTTTATCTTGCAGACCCAGTATTCAGTTATCAGTCATTTAGTTAATCAGATAAGTCAGTATATTTAGGCATTCATGCTCAGCGCTCATGCAAATATTTTTAGTAGTCTCAGGTAAAGAAGAAGTGCTTCAGTTAAGTATATGTTTTTAATATGAGTTAAATCAATTAGCCAGTAATCCAATTTAGAAATAAGGCATTAAGTTCATATGTATGGTTTTCTATCTTTTCACCTAGTCCTACTATCAGAAATCTCAGGAATGTAACTATTCCAAGATAAAAAGTCCCATTAGTTGCGAGACCAGCTCAGTTCATGTATTATGCCTTAGTTTCATATCCCAGATATTCAGTCACAATTCAGTTTGTAGGTGCCCTGTGCATCATCCCAGTTTTTCTCAGTACCGCAGTCAAGTTAGTATTTTTCTAGGGACATAGTGTCCCAAGGGAGATACACTATGAACCCCAAACGTTCATCACAAAAACATTCCATTATTTTTTCACATAACGAACCCAGTTTGGAGTAGTGGGTACCCATATGCTGACCCTCTAGCTCAGATCTTGGTCGTATTCCATGTGTTCAAGATACTCAGTTCAGATCATGGTATTCAGCTCATGTATCATGTTCCAGACCCAGTTATATTCTCATGTTTCCGCTCATGCATATTTAGTAATTAAGATCAAGCTTAGCCAAAGGTAATAACTTTTCTTAAGCTTATCAACTTTCATGTTCAGATTTCAGTTACAAATATGGTATTTGGTTCCATGCTCAGTTTTCATTTCAAACCTAGTATCTTTACCCTTACATGTTAAGTCGCATATTCATTATTTAGTTCAGTCATGTATTCACGCATCAGATATGCGTGATCAGCTTATCTATAATCCCAGTCATGCAGTCATAAAATCATGCATCAGATATGTATGCTCAGTATGAATCTCAGTAATGTCAGTCATGTAGTCATGTTTTAATTTTTCATATTCAGAAAGTACTTCAGCTTATCGTTTCTCCCATCTCAGTCAGTCTCATTCGAGGATGAATGTTTCTAAAGGGGAAATATTATAATACCCCATACTTCTACCTAGCTTAAATTCGTCCCAAAATATCAAATACTTATTTCAAAGATGAATCCACTTTTATACATATTGTATTTTTAAGATTTTAACTTTTTGTCATGTGAAAAATTCAATAATTTTTTCACCGATACCAAATTCGTCCAAATCCGACACCCGAGTGAAGAGTTAGAGCTATTTTAGTAAGATAGTGTCCCACCTGAGCGATCAGCACATCGCAGAGCAGGTCAAAATGACAATCGTCAAAATCTAATAAGACTCTGCGATTATGACGCGTCTCGCCAGGGCTCAAATTCAAAATCATCCTTTTTCTAGTGTCTCAACGCGATTTCACCATGTCACATCGTCATCCCAGTTCTCAGTTGGCAATTTCCAGTGACACGACGCGATAACGCCGCATCGTGCCAGCCTGCCAAATCGGGAAATTTTCTCAGAAATAAAATACGTGTCCAAGGTTTAAAAAGATTAATTTCTCAACCCTATATAAACCCAATAACTTGTGATTCAGCCATATTTTATCCAAAATATAGAGTTTCTCTCAAGTTTCTCAAGAACAAGCTAGAGTTCTTAATTGGGGATTCATATTCAAGACTCAAATTCAAGAATCTCTCTGTCAATCTTTATAGAATCAAGAACTAAGGTATGAACAGTGTTGATTCATGGACACTTTTTGTCCATGAAGCTCAAGAACCCTATTTTAAACTATATGTTATGATGTTCTTATTTTGAATTGATTATGTTCATGTTGTTATTGTTGTATGATTGCCAAGATTGCATCCTTATCATGTTTTCATGAAACTATGTTAGCATAGGGTTGAAATTCATACAATTGAGTTAAATTGTTGAACTATATTTAATTAAATTCATGATCATACCTATGCCCTAAGTGTGCATACAAGGTGTTTGATAATATGCTCCAATGAATGAATGATGATCAAGTACTTAGTTTCCATGTGTCAAGATTATGTCATGCCTCTTAAGTTATGCTATACCTACTTGATTAAGATGATTCCCATGAAAAAACTATGCATTGTGATTGCTTGATGAGATGTTCATAAGATTAGCAGTATGAAATTATGCCATGTTTATACGCATTTCTGTCCATGTACAACATTATGATAACCATGTGCTTCATGAAATCCCTAACTTATTGTATTATGAATGGTTGATATTGGTCATGTGTTCAAGAAGTGTCAAGTCTTATCAGTTTCATGATATTGAGTCCTGGATGTACTTGTACCCGACAATTTAGTTGTGTGCCTAGATTCAGTGTCATGTTTTCACGATACTCTCAGTCAAGCCATGATCAGTAGGATTCAATCAGTCATGTGACTCAAGAAAACTCAGTAAACTCAGTATCAGTCTAGTCTCATTCAGTAATCTTAGTAATCTCAGTAATCTTAGTAGTCCAGTAATTTCAATGATCTCAGTACTCAGTAATCTCAGTAACCTCAGTATTCCCAAATATCTCAGTAACTTTATACTCTTCACCAGTCCTCAGATCTCAGTAGCATTCCATCAGTCAACGGAACTCAGTGAACTCAGTTTAGCTCCGCTAAACAATACCATTAGTATCAGTTCAGTTAATCAGTTCAGTGTCTATTTGTTGGGAGTAGGAGTTATCACCGAGTGAACCCAAGGATGGGAACTCATTTGTTATATGAGGGTATAATTCTTAGAAGAAATCCTTGCATTTTAGAACTACATAGCCAGCGTAGGTTGAGACATCATAGCCTGCTATATGAGGGTAGATAAGGTGTCTTAACCTGTTATATGAGGGTTCCCACCATTCTAACTAGATTTACCTATTATATGAGGGTTACTCATTAATTGTCCTTACCAGTGGCGCGGTATTGATACCCTTCCAATTGGGGTTACAGATTGGACCCCAACTCAGCCATAATGGCGTGTTAAGGGCATGTTGATTAGATAAATACTTCCCATAGTCTCAGTTACAGATCCAATTTCAGTAATAGAACTCAATTCAGTTCTATAGAAACCCAGGACTGTTAGATATAGTCAACTCAGTACAGTACGAAACTCAGCTAGTTTCATCAGTATCAGGACTGTCAGATACAGTCACTCATGTTATCAGTACTCAGACTTAGTAACTATGTTATCACGAACCCGTTTAATAGTATATTAATTTATACAAAATTTATGTTATCAATATTTCATTTTAGGACTATCATATACAGTCAATCAGACCAGTTCTTCATAATCAGAACTGTAAAAGAACAGTCATTCCTTTATTAGTAATACAACCTCGGTTCCTCAGTACTCTATAGACTCAGTTACTTAGTATCCCAGTATTAGTACCCAGATATCAGTAAATCTACGTTATCAGAATTCATGAGTCAGTGTTTTCACTATCTCAGCTATAGTTACATATCCATGCATATATTCTCACGTTCATGTTATACAGTCAATTATTATTGTTCATGCATATGAACCTTTGCATTTAGCTTACCTCACTTGCATACCAGTACATTTAACATGCTGATGCATTTACGCTATGGTATTTTATATCATAGGTTTAGAAGCACGAGCTCCTGAGCATCCTTAATAGATCAGACTTTTAGCAGCCAGACTAGCAGTGAGTCCTCATCATTCGAGGATAACATAATTATTTTATTGCTTTATTATTCAGTAGTTTTGAGTTAGTTGGGGACATGTCCCATCAACTCCATAATTTTCAGACAGTTTAGAGGCTTTTAGACTACAACATATTTTAAGACAGTTTATTTCCATTTTTAGGTATTTTTATACCCCATTTCAACATTGTTCTATATTCAGTATTAGTTCAGTTTTGAACTGTATTGCCTTACAACATATATTCTGCATATTTACAATATATTATTCAGTGCTTTGTTATAGATATCAGTCATGGGTTAGCTTATGGTCCTTTGAGATTATGAGCACCGTGTAACATTCTGGGTACCAGATTTGGGACATTATAGGGACACATGTCAATTTCCTATTCGCTAGACTTTTTTAATTAATTTCAGCTAAATTAAATTCCAAATCCAACCCATATTAAAACCACACCCGACCCAAATTAAAACCACACCCAACCCGGTCAACAATGCGTCTATACTACGCGTATAATCAGCCTTAAATTCTCTCACATATTTTACTCTCTCTCTACGCATAAGATAACTTTTTAGTGGTGAAAGTAGTGTGGCATCTTTATCATTAACGTGGTCGATCAAATGAACAACAAAATGTTGGCATTTGATTATATTCTAAGTTTTCTCTTCTTAATTAAAGCTAATTTTTTCGATAAGTATATGTTGTCGATCGATAGTTCTGGTTCTAAGACCAAAAATCCCACCACATATCATAAGTAGTACTATTAGGCTGCTGGTCCAATAGACCATCTTAATCTAGGCTACCCTAGTTTTCAGGGGAAGTTAAAGAACTATCCCCTGCTTCAACCATTTTCAGTAAATGATGATTTGTATCTTCATTCAACCCCAAATAATTAGCCTTTATGCTGCTGTCTTACACCATTTGCTCCATGCTCTAATAAGTCAAATGACAAGCATGGCCTCTCATCCATTTCCTGAGACTTGTTGTTGATATGAGAGAAATGGATGTGGTTCTAATAGAGAGGGAGAGACAAAGAGATATGAGAGATATTGGGACTGATTATACGCGTAGTATAGACGCTTTATTATCCGTGTCGGGTGTGGTTTTAATTTGGGTCGGGTGTAGGTTTAATTTTGATTGAATTTGGGATTTAATTTAATTGAATTTAACTAAAAAAGACTAGCAAATAGGAAATCAACACGTGTCCCTCCATTAGTGACAAGGGTATATTTGTACCTTTTTATTAACGACAAAGGTATATTTGTACCTAAAATATAACGAGGGGTATATCTGTAC
>NC_061121.1:159726528-159735311 GCF_002878395.1 Capsicum annuum | reverse complement strand
CAAGCTTGTCATTTGACTTATCAAAGCATAGAGCAAGTGGTGTAAGATAGAAGCATAAAGGCTGATTATTTGGGGTTGAATAAAGATACAGATCATCATTTACTGAAAATGGTTGAAGCAGGGGATAGTTCTTTAACTTCCCCTGAAAACTGGGGCAACGTAGATGAAGATGGTCTATTGGACCAGCAGCCTAATAATACTACTTATGATATGTGGTGAGATTTTTGGTCTTAGAACTAGAACTGTCGATCGACAACGTGTACTCATCGAAAATGTTGGCTTTAATTAAGGAGAAAAAACTTAGAATATGATCAGATGCCAACGCCTTGTTGTTCATTTGATCGACCACGTTAACGATAAAGATGCCACACTACTTTCACCACTAAAAAGTTATCTTATGCGTAGAGAGAGAGAGTAAGAGATGTGAGAGAAATTGGGACTGATTATATGCATAGTATAGATGCGTTGTTGACCGGGTCGGGTGTGGTTTTAATATGGGTTGGATTTGAAATTTAATTTAGCTGAATTTAATTTTAAAAAGACTAGCAAATAGGAAATCAACACGTGTCTCTCTATTAGTGATAAGGGTATATTTGTACTTTTTTATTAACGGTAAGGGTATATTTGTACCTAAAGTATAATGAGGGGTATATTTATACCATTTATGAAAGTTCAGGGATATATTCGTACCTTTTCCCTTCTTTTAATCTATGATCATATAATTGAACATCTTATAACTTCTCTGCACGTCCCATAATTGAATTTCTGATAATTCAACAAAGTCTTTTAGAGAAAAAGATGGTAGAGAGAGACTTTAAAATCATATTTTTTTAACGGCAAAGTAGACGCTTGAAATAAAAGATGCAAGTGATAAAGAATGGACAAAAATATAGGGCCCGGAGATGAATTAAAAACCATGCAAGGAGGTAAATTACCTTTCAGTGCGATTGGTGTAGTCATTTGGAGAATAATTGGACTTCCTAAACTCATTTTCAAGCAAGGAAATAGTATCACTTACTCGCAGCTCCATCTTGGTTGTAATTAATTCACATTAGCAGAAGTTGACTTGCTCAACAATCATATATTTCATCTTTGAAAAGATCAGTTCTTAGACTCGTGTTTTATCATCCTTTTATCGTGGTTTGTGCTTCAACACAGAAGAGTCTTTTGTACTAAAAGTTACTTTCTTTTCCACTTAATAAAAGTTACTTATCCATTTTTCAAAAATCAAGAGAGTTTTATTATTATTTTTTCATACTATTTTTAATATTATATTAATAATATAAAGTAGTAATACTAGTCAAATTTAGAATTACAAAGTATCATAAATAAAGTTAGTTTAGTAAAATATCTCTATTGAAACTTTTTAGGATGTATATAGGGCCAAGATATATAAAAATGAGGGATAAATGTTTTAGAAAGTTTGAAAAATGACAAGTCCCAAAATTAATGTCTTTCATCTTTGTCAAAAGGAAAAAAAACGTCTTTCGTCAATGGTCTTCTAGCAATTATCTTCCCTTAATTACTTAATACGATATTTGTTTAGTCAAATGTAGACTATCAAAATTAAACGGGATTAAATGATAGGTACTAATGAAGATACTTAAATACAATAACTTGTAGTTAGTAATGAGCAATTCGAAAAAATTAGTAACCAATATTGATGAGAAATATTTTAAGTAGTGACTTTTAATTTTGAATATTTTGATTTAATAACACAATTGTTTTTTAAAAAAAAAAAGAATGGTAAAAGGAGTTGAGAAAAAAAATCCGATTGTTGGTTATAGAGGTGCTTTGTGATGATAATTCAACTCAAAATTTTTTGAGTTGTTATTGTTAAAACTGTTTATAATAACTAGTATTCAATTACGCATGTAAACTACAATTCAACACATGATAAAATGAAATTATTAGAATTGAAAATAGATAGTTTAACATCTCATTCTTTTTAATTGAAACTAAAGTTTGAAACTTTAAACATGAAAAAATTTAAGTTTGATTTACTTTCTCAACCAATCAACTTGTTTAGAAGAAACTACAATTTTATTGGATATTATTTTCAAAAATCAAGATCAAGCCCTCTAGTATTTAAATGTTTTGAGAAATAATATTAATAAAGCAACGATCAACTAATGTCTGTAACTCCGGGATAAGTAAACTTTTGCTCATTTCGTACATAATATCTTTTAAAAAGTTCCAACTAAAAAAAATCTAAAAAAGCTTCAATCTAGTGCGCAATAGACATACATATATCCATGGATATCTAAACATTATTTTGAAGCACATAAGACATTACGCAACTCATAAGATTTGAACAAAAGCACACTTAGAAGCAGAGGTGGAGACAAAATTTCAAGTAAGGGGGTTCAATATTCAAAGAAAACTAAGTTGAAGGAGGTTCCACACCTACTATAACCACATAAAAAATAATTTTAATTATATATAAATAGTATATTTTTCTGTCGAAGGGGGTTCGAACGAACCCCTAAAGAGGGCTGGCTCCGCCAATGCTAAGAAAACAACACACAACCTTTCGATTTTTTAATGTAAGCAGGAGCTAGCAGCCACATGCATGTTTGCGATCAAAATGATGAGAAAAAAACCTTTTGCAGGAAAAACAAAAGGGAAAGGCATCAGATATAGACGAGCCACTACGAGAGGATCAAACACTTACCTTCAGATGACAACTTCCTAATTGATATATATGGATGTACATAATTTTCTTTCTTTCTATTTTTTGGTTTAATTTTAGTTTTTATTAATAAAATCAGTTTAATACATGTTGAGCTAACACATTACAAGACCATACATAATTGGCCCAAATAAAAAAATGATCGAATTAAAAACAATGACCCGGCCCAAATCCGATCCTATATATTCCCTCCGTTTCAAAATGAATGACCTACTTTTCTTTTTAGTCCGTTTCAAAAAGAATGACCCATTTCCTTTTTTGGCAATACTTTAATTTCAACTTTCCACATGACATGTTTAGGACCACAAGATTAAAAGACATTTTGGTACATTTGACATAACTTTAATTTAAGGCCACAAGATTCAAAAGTCTTCTTTATTTTCTTAAACTTTGTTCCAAGTCAAAGTAGGTAATTCTTTTTTAAACGGAGGGAGTACTTAAAAAGGAGTAGGGTTTCCAAATCCATCAGTTGAGCTGAGCTGAGCTTCCCTTCAGTTCACCAATCTTCAATTCGTGCTTCTGCATCTGTGGGTGATAAATACCATACCCCTGTTACTTGAAGTTGACGATTCCAGCTTGCATGAGTACGATCTTTTCTTTTACAATTAGTATGATGTTCACCAGCTGACTAAGCTCCAAACTTAATTCCTTCTTTGCTTCTATTCCAGGTGAAATCTTCAGTACGTTCCCATGGTTTTTTTGGTGCTAACACGCTGGGTCTCGTCTTCTGACCCTTGATTCCTTCTTCTTGTAAGTATTCTTCTCTTATAAGCTTGCATTTTGCCCTATATATTGTTGCTGATCCTCTTCTTCTTCTTCATATACAACTATAGCTGGGATGGAGATAATGGGATTCTCGAACTCGTTGATAGCTGAAGAAGACCAAGGAGCTCAGTCGATTGAATCTGATCTAACTTGGTGACCCCCAACCTATTGAAAATCCCTTTTTGTTGGCTGTTGTAAATAGGCTCAAAGACATTTTCACTTTTTTGATCACCTTCTCTTCTTGTAAATATGGTGAAAGTAACTGTTATAGCCTTTCCAGTCCTCTTAGCATTTTGTGAAGCTTAGTCTCACATAGAGATATTGATATTTGTCACTATTTATTATCCTTCTATCTTCACTTGGTAGCTGGTTGAATGTTGTAAATATGAACTGCTCTTGTTGAAATTCTAAGTTAGCTAAGTAGTCCGCAAGTTTGTTACCTTCTCTGAATATATGAACTATCTGTACTTGCTTATGTTGCAACAACTCCTTAATCTTGTTTACTGTATCTGCAATTCTCTAATGTATTTCCCATTCCTGATTTAATGATCTTATCTTGTCCTGATTAACTGTAATGATTTGTTGCTTGCATTATAGCTTCAGCTTCTATTATGATGTTATCTATATATTCTATTGTTGCTCCTTCAGCATGAATCAAATCCCTTTTTACATCCCTTAAGCAAAAGGCCCATGAGCTACTTCCTGGATTCTCCCGTGATGCACCATTTGTGTTATATTTACACCAGTCTTGATCTGGTAGTTCTCATAACACCACCTTAGCTATTACTCTAGGCTTTAGCTGACTTAGCTGATGTAATATAGTTGTCCAATCCATAGCAAATTCCACAGTTGGTTTCCTCACCTTCAGTAGCATCATTAACTGTCTTGTGACATTGAATATTAATCTATGAATGCTAATCTCTTTACCCGCATACTTCTTGGTCTTCTTCCTCTTCCATAATTCTCACATAATGATTATTGGTATTGATCTGAAGTAGGCTTTCTCTCTTTGTTTGACATTAGCATTCCACCATGCATAGATTATCTCTTTTAGGCTCCTTCCTTGTATGTTTATTCCTGTAAAAAATAAAAATAGGAACATGTCCTGTCAGCAGAAAAGAATCTCAATAGCACATGTGCTATTGTCTCCTATGCTGGATTTTAGCAACACCAACACCTTGAGGGACCTTGAATTCCCCATCTTCTAACTGTGTCATCTACAGAAATTCGTCCCCCCCATATTCTCCACATAAAAAATACAATTTTGAAAGAAAGCCCTTTTATCCAAAGTTTCTTATAAAAGTAATTAGATTCCTGCCTCTGCCTCACATAGTGCCATACAGACTTAACTTAAAGTTTCCTCTTGCCTCCAAGCTCCAAATTTCCTGATCTTGTTGATTAATGTCTCCTATCCTAACTTTGGTCAGAATGTGAGTCACAATCTCATCTGCAAAAAGACTCTTCAAAATATCCTCATTCCATCTCTCATCAACCATTAAATCCTTCACCTTCTGAAACCTTTCAATCCATTCATAACTTTCTTCAAGAACAAAGTACAACTCACCCAGTCCACTCTAGTTATCATACCATAAGTAAGCATCCCCTCCTCTAACTTGCCATATAATAAGATAATCTATCATGTCTATTACTTGTAATATTTTCTTCCAAACTTGAGATCCACCTCCTACTTTCCATATGACCTTCTTAGGATGGTACTTCCTACAATACTTATTGAACATATAGTCACTCCAAATAGTTTTCTTTTGTTCTAAAATTCCACCATAGCTTGCAAAAGAGGGCTATTGATATATCTTGAATCCTTCTAAACTCCAATCCACCTTCTGCTTCTGGTAGACACATAGATAACCAAAAGACCCAATGTCTTCCCTTTTCTCCTATAGTACTACTCCAAACGAATCTTGCAATTGTCTTATGGATAGTATTAGTCACATTCTAGGAAGGGTTCGTCACTGATAAACAATGTATAGGGATACTTTGTAACACATGTTTAATGAGCATTGCTCTACCACCATATGACAGTAACTTCCCTTTCCGGGCCTATAACTTAGAACTAATTCTATTCATGATCTGTAGATAGTAGGCCTTTAATTTTCTCATGTATAATATAGGGCATCCCAAGTAGGTGAAAGGGAATTATTTCCATAAAATACTTGTTGCAACTTCTTCCATCACAGCTACTCCATTTGACACATTGTGATATAAATAAATGGCACTTTTTCTGCTATTAATCTTCTGATCTGAAACCCTTTCATAGTTTTCCAATGTGTTTGTCACCAACTGCACTGTACCTAAATTTGCCTTACAAAAAATGATCATGTCATTTGCAAAAGCCAGATGGTTGATTTTAGGACTTTCTCTGGGCATCCCAAATAATTTGAACTCCTTCTTAAATATGATTTCCTTCAAGCTTCTTGATAAAACCTCTGGAACAATGATAAAGAGTGTAGGTGACAAAGGGTCACCTTGTTTAAGACCTCTAGTAGATTTGAAAAAACTTTTGGACTTTCCATTTAATAGAATGGAATACTAATTGTTAACCAGCAACTTGAACATCATATCAATCAGTTGTTCACAAAAACCTATTCTCTTCAATACCTTAGTCATAAACAACCATTCCACCCTATCATATGACTTCATCATATCCAATTTTATTACCATATTTGGTGGTTTACCCTTCTTCCTTATTTCAGTCATAATTTCCCTTACCACCAATATATTTTCAGCTATACTCCTCCCTTGTACAAAGCCAGCTTATTTTTAGAAACTATTTGAGAAAGTATACCCTTAATCCTTTCATGAATAATTCTTGAAAAGATTTTATTCACAAAATTACTAAGGGATATTGGTCTAAGATCTGAAAATATATTTACCACTAACTTCTTTGGTAATAACACCAAATTGGTATGAGTGATAAATCTTGGAAGATCATAACCACAGAAAAAAGTTGTTACCATCTGATAGATATCATCTGAGACCACAGTCCATGGATCTTGGAAAAAGGCTCCTGTCATGCCATCAGGTCCTCCTACACTATTCCTGTTTAAGGCCATGACTGCATTATGTACTTCTTCCAATGTAGGTATTCTCTTTAGTTCTTCATTCTGAGACTCTGTGACTAACTGAGGTAATTCATCTATCATTGAAAAATCTTGTGTATCTTCCTGCTTGTCAAATCGCTTCTGGAAAAATATTTTTGCTGCTTCAGCTATATCTTCTTATTTATCCAACCAGCTCCCATCTGTATTCTATATCCTTTTTATTTTAGCCTAGCCCTTCTCCTTTTGACTACAGTATGAAAAAATTTAGTATTCTTCTCTCCATATTTAAACCAGTCAAAACCAACTTTCTATCTCCAGTAATCTTCTTTCTTTTTCAGCTGAATTGCTAGTTTTGCCTGTGCCTATGATAGCTTAGCTTTGTTAGCACCTGATGGCTCCTGCTCAAACTGTTTCTCTCTTACTTTAATTACCTCCTTTAAAGTAGAAATCTCTTGGAATATATTTCCAAAAGTTTACTTACTCCATTTAGTCAATGGAACCTTTGTCCTCTTTAGCTTTTGGTGAAATTTGATAAAGCGATTGCCTTCACATTCAACAGACCAATTTTCTTTAACATCCTCTAAGCATAACTCTTCCTTCAACCAAAAATTAAGGAATCTAAAAGGTCTAATCAGTTACTCACTTGATTGGCTAAAGTGCATCAACATTAGGGCATGGTCAGATCCACTCCTTACTAAATTTTTCAATTCTAAGACTGGAAACAACTCCTGCATTTTATCATTAACCAAGATCCTATCAAGCATTTTGAAAATACATTCATCATCAATCTGACCATTTCACCATGTAAATTTGCTTCCTTTGAAAGCACATTCCTCCAAATTACACATACTGATACAATGATTAAATTCATCAGTCTCATCCACTATGACTTGTAAGCCACCAAGATTTTCCTCCTCATTTATAATCACATTAAAGTCACCCCTACAATCCAAGGCTATTGGATATTATTTGCAAGTTCCCCCAATGAATCCTATAATATAAGTCTTTCATTCTGATTACACTTTGCATACACTAAAGTAACAAAAACTTTTACACCCATATGCTTATTCTCTATTTTTAGGGTGATCAGTTGTTCTTCATCCCTAATAACAGAGTATTCAACAAAATTGTCCATGAAAGCCCATATTTTACTTGAATAATTTACCACTACATAGTGTATCCCCAATCTACTTTTACATTCCTCTATACTATGGCTTTCTTTAAAAGGCTCCATTAGACCAATGAATCCAAATGGAACCTTTTATGCATTGTAATCAGTCTTGTGAATGCTTTTTGAGTGTTCACAAATCTAATATTCCATACCAAAACATTCATTTTGATAATGATTTTGGCATATGGCTCCTTATCTGCATTGTGATTTCTCTAATCTTCTTATTATTATTTTTTCTTGCTCCATGCTTTTGATTTAAAGTATGAGCTTGTTATGGTGATAGATCCCCTGCCACTGTAGCATTTTCAATATTATCAATCAGCTTCTCTTCATCTAAATTTGCATTCTTCCTATTTACCATCTCCATCATATTGTCTACTTCCACTGCTATTGGTTGCACTCCTTCCATTATTTGTTCTTGCTTGTTTGCATTTTCATATGGTACCATTGCCAATTTTGTATTCTTAGCATTCTCTACTTCTTCCTGATGTTGTACCTCATCTTCTTTATGCTTGTGAATATGACTTTATAGTGCACCTTCTTTATTGCTCTGAGTTTCTAGCATTACTTCCCCTTGCCCATCAGCTTTCTTAGTATTATTCTCCTTTTTTTCCTGATTATTTTCACTATTTATCTGCTCCACTGACATTGTTGTTTCTCCTTTTCCAAAACTTCAACTGACCCATTCTTTAGTACTATCATTGTGCTGCACATTGGAAACCTCCTCATTATTCTCCTACTGATTTTGATCTAAATCATCAAATATATTTAATTTCAGGATATTCTCTGCCTTGTCATTTATTTCTCCCACTATATGTCCAAACCTATCTTTTTTGAATTTGTTTCTTCTCAATTCCATTTATTCTTATTGTTCTCCTGAGTTATTTCTATGTGACCCTGCTCCTTCTATTTTTCTTGATCCTTACCATTTGTTTTTTCTTTTTTTTCTCCTGTATCTTCTCATACATCTCCAGGTGAATGTTCGATCATGTATTTTCATCATGACCTTGTAAGCAACATTCCTGGAAGTATTTTGGCTTATAGTCATACTAAATATTGATCCTTTTTGACTTAATCTGTCCACTTGCTTCATATT
>NC_061121.1:159704742-159723528 GCF_002878395.1 Capsicum annuum | reverse complement strand
ATATCTCCAGGACTTTCACAAAAGAAGCACAAAACACATCACATGAATTGATGAGGATAGACCATCATCGTCACAAGTAATATACCATTATTCTCCATTTATCCGCCTTATGGATAGTAACATTTTTCTATTTTATCTACCTTTCTTTGTACTCAAGAGTTGTGTTTGACCTAACTTTCATTTGGATACGTAGGCAACCCACTTTGGGTCCGATCTTAATCTAATAAAAAATTTATTTCCCCTCTATATCTAATTCAGATACTTCACTCAAATTCATACACCCCTAAAGTATCAGACTAATAGGCCCGACTCTTGAGCATATAATAACAGATTAAAATTGAGATCACGATGATCAAATGTAGGACAGTTATTTTTTTGAACTAATGGTTTCTTTGAGTGAAATAGGAATGTAAGACTCCAAAAGTAAAAATTGGGGCAGAATTTTGAGAAAATTTCAAAAATTCTACAATGAAGCAGTATCTTAATTCACAAGGAATTGCAAAAGGTGTCTTTTATCCTAAACTAGGGCAAAAACTTTTGAGAATTACTCAAAATTTTCATCATGATAGAGTGCAAGTCCCACCCATCCATGAAATAAAAATAAAGACAAGGAATCAAACCGAGCAAATATATAAATCAACATTACTTTTTGACTGACGTTTTTTCTTTGAGTGCAAACAACAGGTACAAATGCAGCAACACCTTATTATATCATCAAGAAAACCCAAACTACATCGCTAGTATGGGAAAGGTGCTAAGTTATTTTATCTTTTAACCCTAACAACATCAAAATTGATATTAAATTGTGCTAATAATTATATATTAAACTCAACATTGGGTTTCTTGAAGAATCTTAAAACAACATTCGATATTCAGTTTCTAACCGCACCTTAAAATGAAATTTGACATTGGGTTCCTCACCGAACCTTAAAACGACATTCGATATTGAGTTCCTCACCAAACTATAAAATGACATTCAACATTGGGTTTACAGAATCTTAAAATGACACTTGATATTGGATTACTCACCGAATCTAAAAATGACATTCGATATTGGGTTCCTCGTCGAACCTTAAAATGATATTCGATATTGGTTTCTCAACTAAACCTTAAAATGACACTTGACATTGTGTTCCATATTGAACCTTAAAATGACATTCGACATTGGGTTCTTTGTCAAATCTTAAAACGACATTTGACATTGGGTTCCTAATCGAACCTTAAAATAGAACTTGGCATTAGGTTCTTCACCAAACCTTAAAATGATATTCAACATTACGTTTCTCACCGAACCTTAAAACGACATTTGACATTGGGTTCCTCCCCGAACCTTAAAACGACATTCGACATTGGGTTCCTTGAAGAATCTTAACACAACATTAGGTTCCTGTAGAACCTTAACACGATATTGTTTTCTCATTGAACCTTTTTTGAGCTACTATTGAATTTTCGACAGATAAGAGTGACTAAACAATTATCTCTCTCAATACTTTCAAAACATAATTCTTTATCCCTATGTTTCTTTACATGTCCTAAATTAGATTCACATCCCACATTTTAAAACTACTCACTCTAATCTTGTCTATTTGTGTCATCATTATTCAAATTCTACATTCGTTAATTTTTCTTTCAGAATCTCATTCATTCCTAAATCTAGAACTACACATTGCCTGATTCTCGTAAAATCAGAGATATGTAGGTCACTTAAAATAAAATTTTTGGCCATACTATTTTAATAACCACCTCCTGTTGCGTCAATTCTAAAAAATTATTTTCTCGATCGAACAAAATTGGCTACTATGTCAACTTTCGTTGCTCGATAATTCTTTTATCATTCTCGAGCAACAAAGAAAAGGTTGTTGACACCCCATTTTGATCTCTCAATATGCCCCTAGGCTACTATTTTATAAAAAAAAACTGTTAATTTTAAATATTAAAATTTTTCACGTATTATTTTTACATCAAATAAATATTGATGTGTCCCATTCATGATTTTTAAAGTAAGAAATTTATTTTTTGATATTTTTATATATTTTTAATATTATTTTACATAATTTTATTTTTTTTCCAAATGTGCACTTGTAATTTACAAATGTTATTTATTATTATTTGTTATTATTATTAATAATAATATATTCTTCTTCTTATAATTCTTTTTCTTTTTCTTCTTCTTCTTCTTCTTCTTCTTCTTCTTCTTCTTCTTCTTCTTCTTATTATTATTATTATTATTATTATTATTATTATTATTATTATTATTATTATTATTATTATAAATTCATTTCAAATTATACCAGCAATTTTATATTATATTTTTGTATGTGACATTAAACTTATATACATAATGTACTTTTTAGAAAAAAATAATTTTATGATGTTTTACTATTACATTTATTAAATAATAGCCAAATTTAGCTCCTTTTCCCAATTTATTTGATTTTTAGTCATTTTGGCACTCAATTTATGTCAATTATAGCCAAAACTCAATTCAATTTGACCTAATTCTAAAATCCACAATTCATCTTTTTTTTATCCAATTTTAGTCCCAATCATTGATCAAGAATTATCCAACGGCTGAGATTAAATTTCTTTTCTTTCCTTTTAACCTCTATCCCCTAAACCTAAACATTTTTCAATCAGCCACACACCTATCTTTTTTTTCTCTCTCCTTTCTCTCTCTCTACCTCTTCTCCCTCATCGATATACCGCTGCTGGAGCTGACCATCAGACGATCGATATTTCCATTACTACCACCGCTCCCCTCTCTCCCTTTTCTCTCTCCTTCTAAAAATACCCTTTGATCATCCTCTCCTACTTTCTCTATACAAAAAGAAAAAGAAAACCTTCATCCTCTACTCTATCTATACAAAAAGAATAAAAAACGACTAAAGAAAATTAATAGACTCTCCTTCACTTTTAAAATATTCTTGACTTATGCTTTGGAGGTTGGTTTACTTTGACTGTCAATTGCTTAGTTATATTTAAGTCACTGTGATTCTATTTTTCTTCATCTGTCTTCTTGTTTTGTTTTTCTTTCTAAAAGGTATGCTCTTTAAATGCTTTACATATTGAATGTCATAGCTGTGAACTTGTTATTTATGGCCTTATGTATGGAATTCATTATAACAAATGGGCATGTTTGATGTGGTTCCTAAATTATTAGTCCTTGTTGTTTTCTCTTTTGTTGTCTGTGTTGGCTTGAATGTTGCAAGTGTTGTGGTGTATTTGCAAACATATGAATGTGATTAATTTTGACAGTAAAGGGATTGTCTTGGGTTGGATTCTATCAGTCCGTTTAATTTTGACAGTAAAGGAGTTGTCTTGGCTTGGGATTCTATCGGGCCTTCTCCTTTCTTACATTTGATTGTATTAGCAGATTCTTAGTAGAAAGTTAGTTGCTTTGGGGTTCGAAGAGTCACCTGGGAATGGGATATAGAGGACCGTTTTACCGGATTCCATATGTTTGTATTTAATTTTTATTTATTTGAGTCTATAATAATTTAGGTACAAACGATTGTTGATGTAATAATAAAATCATCGGAATTGCTGGGGACGGGGATTATGTGGTTTAAGTGTGTGTGTGTGAATTATGTTGTCACTTAAGCAAAATAATCTAGGATTATTAATAAATTTCATTATCATTTAGAAATCATGTTTTAGGAATCATTAAGTAATTTTGGTCAAAAAACTATTTTCCACATTGTTTTGCTTAATTTTGGGTGTCGTGATTAATTTTCAACGTTTTACACATGTCTATTTTCAGCAATATAAGAATTAGTTTCAGCATTTGAAACAACTTTCAGCAATATAAAAATCACTTTTCAGCAGTTAAATAAATTTTCAGCATATTTTTATTAATTTTCAACAATGTAAAAAAAATTTCAACAACTAACACTTAATCTTCAGCCCTTAAATAATATTTTTCAGCAACTAAAATTTAATTTTTAGCTACTAAAACTCAGTTTTTCAGCAATTTAATTTGTTCTTCAACACCTTAATATATTTTCAGCACCTTTAGTTTATTTTTTTAGTATTTAAACTAATTTTCAGTATATTTAACTTATAGCATCTAATTTTAATTTTTAGAATATTTAAATAATAATCCCAGCAACTAAATTTTCATGTTCAATATGTTTAATCAATTTTTCGCATATTAGAATCGATTGGCCTCATGTTTGTCCAAATTCCTCAACATATTTAATTTTTGATGTGTTTATTTAATTTTGTCATATTTTAGTGAATTTGCAATGCACTAATAATTATTTGTCACTTAGTATCATGCCTATAAGTCTTTCTTGCAAAAAAAAATGAATAATTACTTGTTTTAGCATGTTAATTACTTAAATAACCTTTAATTAAATAAGAGGCTTTATTGAGACCATTATATGCTAAATGTTTAATGTCCTTATTGTTTTATTTGACGTGTGACTTAAGTCTAACTAGTCAGCCTAGTTTTTCTTTATCTAGACCCTAAATCTAAAGTAGAAAGTTCAATGCCTCTTGGAAATTAAGTTGGGACGGGTAAACACTTTATGGAACTCTAGTTTTGTCATTTTCTAGAACGCCTCAAAGTTTAATAAACAAACTAGGTTGGTGGGTAGATAGATAGGAAATGATGGAAGATTTCCGAACAGATTTCAACAATGCGACATGCGGTATTGTCACCCGTTAATAAGCCGGACGTTGATCCGAATAGAATAAAATTAGCTCTAGTCTAAACCGTTCGAATTTGTTGTTTCTTTTTTTTATCTTATATGTTTCAATTGTTTGGGGTAGTTTAGGTTTTCTTATTTAATAAAATTTTGCTATATTAACTATGTCACTTCTGTCTTCTTGCTTATCGAATTTGTATCTTTTATTTTATTTTATCACCTAGATTATAATTAAAAATAATTGTTTTATATGTCTCGCTTAGTTGTTATTTTTACCACCTAGTAACATTGAAGTTAATAAAATAGCTAACCTTTGTTTATCATATAGAATTTCCACGTAATATATGAATTCAGCCATGAATCACATTTGTGAACCTCGAAAGGTGACTAATACCTTTCTTTCGAGGTAACTTGAATCCTTACTCAACTTCTGATAATGTAGACTGATTAAATGATTCGTAATTAGACTAGAATGGTATTCTAACACACCTTAATTCACTAGGTGGCGACTTTAACTCTTTAAACCATCCTAAGAAAGAGTTGTCACGTCAAATCTCTCTTTTTGCGAGAAAAATAAAGCGCGACATAGAGGATCTCATGAGCTTTCGGTGGCGTCCAGGTAGGCTAGACTTACTTTGCTTCTAGATTGTGCTTCATTATAATATTAGTATAGTATTGTGCTAGATACGATGGGTATTTATGACCCCGATTGTCGTATTAACTTTTATTGATGAAATTAGTCGGTTAGGGGCCCTTTTAGACAGAATTCAACCTTGTTTTCTCTAATGTTAGTCCATGATTATTACCTAGGTCTAGTCTTAGTACACTTAGTACCTTAGGGAGGGATTGAAAGTCTTAAATTAATTCAGGAAATGTGTTCGTCTTTGATTGAGTTTTTAGGATTAATAGTGGGCTCCACCAACCATTCTTTTAGGTAGAATGTCTAGAATAGCTCCTTGTGGCCTAAATTACCTTTTTTCGATACCTTGGTTGATTCTTTAATTTTAGGATAATTTCATCAGTTTATTGAATCCTAACTAGCTTTGTAGCCCCAGTTGGAGTAGTATTCGATTTAAAACCATATCTTTTGACTTAGTGACTAAAAGTCTGTATAGCTTTTAGACTTAACTGCCCGACTTGGAAATTTATGACTATTTGGACTCAACAAAAAATAAAATCTTGGATCATTATAACCTTTAGCTTATTTATCAGTTTCGGTTCGAGTCCGACAAGTAACAACTATTTTATTACTTATCAAATTGGGTATGATACTGGCATTTTACTATTACGGTACTATTCTTTAGCTCTGGTTCAATTTAAGAATTGATAATCTATGTGGCATTTTACTATGATGATACTATTTTTTAGTTTTGATTTGAGTCCAATATTTATGATCTATTTGGGTGTAGAGCTGGCTGAAAACTTGGAAAGGACCAATAAGACTTGGGTTATGACTGGGAAGGAGCATAAGATACTCTTACTAGTTATTGGCTCGTAGTACGCTCACTAGTATTGTTGTTTTTATCATCATATTAGTGTTACTCCTTACTTGTGCCCACCATACTTATGAGGGCTAGGTTGGATTATTGTCTTCTTATTTGTGTTGTCTAGTCTTATCGGAGACCAATTAAATTATAGTTAGACTTTATTTTCATTTTTTAAGCTATTTATCTCATATATGTCGTACCCATTCGGTATGATCCCTTATCATTCATTTATATCCTTTATCCTGACTTTAGTTTGCATTATCATATTTTATTATACTTTTACTGTGATTTAGCTTAATTGGCCTATGATGCCTTCTGAGTATCCGTTGTTTTGGTTCTTATACTATACTTTCACATCTTTTCTCTGATGTAAATTTCAGTACGAGTCATCATTATTGATGTTATTCTTGAGCTTGCTGCTATTCTGAGATAGGGTGAGTTTTTACATTTTGGAGTTGATCCTCCTCCTGCTGCTATTTATGGATAGTCTTTATATACACTCTGAGACTATATTGTATATTTGACTTTGTCTAGTACTCTAGTTTGGTTTAGTGGCTCTTGTATCAATCTTACCAGGTCTTGAGGGATTCTCATTTTGTGTATTTTGTCCCTCCCCTCTGTTGTGTAGTATATTTGTATCTATTTACTGTTTCTTTTAGTTACTTTGGGTTTTCTTTACATCTTTATCATGTATTTTCTTGTCTTCCGCTGGTTTCTCCGTTACATAAAGTTTAAGATTATGATTTGACATACCTATTTGTGGTTTATACTAAGAATCATCGTGAATTGAGAAATTGGGTCGTGACAATATGTCCTATATATTGATATAAAAGAAATGATTTTTAAGATAATAATGTTTTGAAATCAATTTCATTTGATTTAATCTTGCATCACACGAATATTAATACTAGTTATTGATAATAATAAAAGATTTCCAAACAAGAGTAAAAATAGACTCATAAACAATTTGTTAATTATATAAATTTATATCTATATTATATTTAAAGGAGGGTAGGAAAAAAAGAAGGACTAATTAGTTATAGGAGATTTTGTTGTTGAAAGCATTATTGTCAATTGAAGAATAGTATAATTAATTTTTTTCTTTTTATAAATTAATATGATTAACGCGTTTAAACAATTCAAATCATAATTAATATTTTCTAATATTGATTACACATCATGTGGGTATTGATATCAGTACTATTTAGTTATGGTTAACTGATCAATGTGTTTACAAAATATACTCTATATTCCATTCCTATTTAAGTGAAATATTTGACTTAAGATAGGTTTTAAAAAGAAAATAAAGACTTTAAAACTTGTTGTCCATAATAAATTTTAGCTACTTGTGTCACTAGAGAAAATTGAAGGAAAGGTGTCTTTTAAGTCTTGAATGAAGGATTGGTGACATTGACCAACTTAAAGGGTCAACCATCATTAGAAAACTTGATTAAATTAATTGTGTACTTGGTTAATATTTTCAAAACTTTTTAATTTTTTCAAAAATACAAATCAACCCAACCCACACCCCCTTCAATCCAAATCAATGTCTCTCTCCTCTCTCTTTCGACAGCTTCTCTCAACTCTCTCTCAACTAATAGTTTTGGAAAATTCTCCCTTCAATCCCCAGCGACTTCAACCTCCGACGGACAAAAGTCGGGTGAGTTTCCTTTTAACTTTTAACTATCAATCGATGTGAAGACTTCTCCGGTGACAACAACTTCGAGTTCTTCGTCGTCCCATTTTCTTTTTCACAGATAAAAATATTATGAAGAAACAGAGGAATATGAGCCAACTACTCTTCGAGTATTGGTTAATAATTTCAATATTTCTAGCTTAAATTAAAAATGTAGAATGAATTAAATCCTAATTTTTGGCATTTCTTCATCTTGTTGTCGAATTGTTGATTCAGATTTGTTGGTGATTTTTGGTCACAGTTGATGTTCTTAGTGTGTGTGTGTGTGTGTGATGTGTTGGTGTTGCTGGGTTGATTTGTTGTTTGTCTTGGTAAAAATGGTGTTACAACAGATGAAGCATCTGATGCAACAGATGAGAATATCTGATGCAACAGATGAAAATATCTGATATAATAGATGAAAACATCTGATGCAATAAGTGAAAATCTGATGCAACTATGAAAATATGATCTAACAGATAAACAATCTAACAGATCATTCATCTATTATGACAGGCGACTCTTCTATTTGGAAGAAATCTAAATAATATTGATCCAACAGATAACTCATTTTTCAATAGATGTATATGTTTCAACAGATCAGTAATCTGTTTTATGGTTTTCAATGGATTACTCATCCATTGCAACAGGTTGGTTATATGTTGCAACAGATAAACTACTTGATGCAATAGATTAGTGATTTATTTTTACTTAGTTATATGTTGCAACAGATAACCTTCCTGGTGCAACAGATAATTGATCTATTTTTACTGTATTCAATGGATTACCCATCCGTTGTAATAGATAAACTACCTGGTGTAATATTTAGTGATCTATTTTTATGATTTCCAATGGTTTACTCATCTGTTGCAATGGTTGGTTTTATGTTGCATCATATAAACTACCTAGTGCAACAGATTAGTGATCTATTTTTATTGTTTTCAAAGGATTACTCATTCTTGCAATAGGTTGGTTATATATTACAACAGATAACCTTTCTAGTAAAACAGATGAGTGATCTATTTTTACTGTTTCCAACGGATTACTCATCCATTGTAATAAGTTGGTTATATATTTCAACAGATAAACTACCTAGTGCAACAAATTTGCAATTTGTTTTATGGTTTCCAATGGATTACTCATCTGTTGCAACAGGTTGGTTATATGTTGCAATAGATAAACTACCAGGTGCAATAGATTAGTGATCTATTTTTACTATTTCCAACGGATTACTCATCCTTGCAACAAGTTGGTTATATGTTACAACAAATAACCTTCCTAGTGCAACAGATGAGTGATCTATTTTTATTATTTCTAACAGATTACTCATCCATTGAAATAGGTTGGTTATAGTTGCAACACATAAACTACCTGGTACAATAGATTAGTGATCTATTTTTATGATTTCCAACGGTTACTCATCCATTACAACGGTTGGTTATATATTGCATCAGATAAAATACCTGGTGCAACAGATTAGCGATCTGTTTTTATTATTTCTAATAGTTTACTCATCCTTTACAATAGGTCGATTATATGCTGCAACAGATAACATACCTGGTGCAACAGATAATTGATCTATTGGAAGTGTTATTTTATTATTTTGCTTGTTAGATTTACGGTGATCCTTTTTTAACGATGCATTAATCAACTATAATATTTTCTTTTATGTTAATATTAATTTAATATAATATGGCTCCAAAAATAAAAGAAACCGAATCAAGTCCAAGTAAAGGAACAAGTAAAGTAACTCGGCTACATCCACCACTCTATGAGCTTACTTTACAAGTGTTATCTCAATCAAAAGCAGAAGATAATGAACACGGGGAGAAGGAATGTTTCAAAAGAGATGATCCAAATGCTAATAGCCCTTCCGTCGAAGAGTTGGTCAAAACCTTCAGTATTGATCATTATCCTATGAGAATGCAGTGCTATGGTGCCACATATTTAATGGGTAATTTCGTGGTTAGGTTAGCCATGGGAAAATCTTTCGACGCCTTTAGAAAAATACTTTGAGAATAAATATTGGATGCTTATTTTAGGGAAAGCTTCTTAGGTAAATATCTTGATTTGCCGGAGGACTACAATGCTCGTTTCCAGATGAAAATGGTATACAATCTTCTCAAGTGTAGGTTTATGTATGAAACCAAAGATAAGATGGATGAGGTTTGAATAAATTACTGTGGCATGTCTGTTTGATTTGGTTGGAAGGAGTTTTCCATAGTTACTGGACTAAAATATTTTCCTTCTCCTCCTTCTTAAGTTATAACTACTCTAACCCAAAAAAATCACCCCGCACACCCAAAAATAGCAAAGGCAAGTTGAGTGATCATGAGGACCTGGTGTCTATTGTTAGTCCAAGCTTTAAAATTAAAAATTTGATAGAAGCGTTGAAAGGTAAAGGACTCTCAAAGAAGCACAAACAATCATTGTGCTTGGTTTGGTTTGTACATAATATTCTTTGGGCGAGAGACGTTAACAACAACATAATCCTCGGTTTAATAAATCTCTCGGAGGATCTTGAGGAGTTTAACAGCTATCCTTAGGGTTATGAAAGCTTTAAAATGACTTTCAAATATTTGTTGACTCCGTTAAAGCCAAAGATAGTCAACTTATATGGCATTTCATGGCCCTTCATGGTAAATATTTCTTTTATCATGATATGATCCATTTTTTTTATTTAGTAAAGCTTTTGATTTATTATCGTTATGTTATAGGCTTGGGCATTTGAAGTCATTTCTTATTTGAGACAACAAGTGAACTACTAGGAAGAAGTTTCCTATCCAAGAATCCTGAGATGGTTTTCGGCCAAAACTGATAAAAATGCAAAATTTCTTGATCTTTTCAATCCCCCGAAGGAAGCAGTAAGTCTAATTCTAATCAAGTTTTTGTTTTAATTAATGATTATTTTAAATGATTTCATCATTATTCTAATATATGTACTGATTTATTTTAGATTGTCCATCAGTGGCTTTTTTCGACCAACCGAGAGTTGAAGATGCCATATTTCTTACTTTACGATCTGTGCAAACTTTATCGGACACTAAGGTCATTGATGGAATAAAAATGGAATTATTTGGAGCAACAGTCCTCACAAGAAAAATAATTTTGGAGGGTGGGATTATTGTTGTTGATGATGATAGTGGTAGTGGTAGTGGTGCTGTTGTTGGGGATAATGATGCTCCTCTTACAATTTTTGAAAAAAAAAGTCATTATGATTATGATCATACTAATTGTACAGATTTTTCTTCAAATTTTGCCAGATCTAGCGAATGTTCTGTATGCAAATGTCAAGACTGCAAGGAGAAATATGATGGATCGATTAATGCTATTAATGCACTAACTGCTTCTGTAAAGAAAATAATATCTAAGATATTTTCAAGGCATCATCAAGCATCAAAAAAAGCAAAATTACAATGCCTCTGTCTTTATGTTGCACCATTGTTCAGTGTGCAAGGGCCACAGGAGAGAAACATGAGCTGAAGAATGTGAATATACATCATCTGTTCCAACAAACAAACAAGCACATATCTATTTCAACAGATGATACATCTGTTAAAAATTATCAAATAAACATATACATCTGTTGTAAATGTTGTCTAACCTGTTGTATCGATGTGTTATCTATTGCAAGAAGAGTCTTATATTGCAACAGCTGGGTCATCTGTTCAAAATTATCATACTGCTCTGATTTACCTTTTCGAATTTTTCCCAACAGATGATCCATCTATTGTAATATAAGACTCATCTGTTGCACCAAATGGACAATCTATGAAATATTTGTAATTAGCATTAACAATTCTGGCTTTCTAAGTGGATGTCACAGCAGAAGCTACTGCTAAAGAGCATAATATCACAGTTGTAATCCATTAAATTCTTCCAAAGAAGAAGAAAAGTAGAGCCTGTCAGTTTAAGAGAATAGAAGAATTACCCATTTGAAGGGTTCAATATCGCGGACGAGACTCCAAAAAAACTAACACAGTTGGTCAACGACTATTCAGAATGGATGGCCGATGGGCTATTAAAGCATCATGCCGGGAAGTATATAAATCAATTTTAAAGATACTGGTTTATATAATTCTTGTTGTAAGAACATGGCATTAACACATATAAATCATCATATAGAAAACAAAATGACGAACACTACAAAGTGAACGAATCGAGTCTTGGTTTTGATATGTTTGACTTTGTTGTTGCACATCCCAAAACGAAGAATTGGTTCTATTTGATGTCATAGCCTCAAACTTGCTGGAATGATGAGGTTTAAATGTACTATTAATTAATACTTTATTTAATTGCATCAGCGTATTAATTTTTTTGTCAAGTAATTCAAAATGTTTGATAATATGTGCAGCACATCGATGTCATTTCTTACTACCTCTGAAAGAAGGTCAAGTTGCAAACACAAGAATAATAGAGATACACGACAGATAATTATTTGTATAAATTTTACATCAATAATGCCTACAATAGGTATTGTCAACAACATCTGGAAGTTTCCTAAAATAAGGAATGCTTAATCAACATCATCAAAGGTTTTACCATTCCAGCTAGCTTACCTTGGCATTTGGTCGATGAAGTGTACATCCCAATCAATTGTGATGATAAATTCCATTGGGTGCTGGCTGTCGTCGTTCTAAAAGAGAGGCACATCCAAGTTTATGACTCGATGTCACAAAGGAGACATTTTGGGTCGTTATCTAAGATACAAAAGATGGCCAAAATATTGTCTACTTCCCTTGATATGAGTGGCTTTTTGGACCAAAGGGTTCGTACTGATTGATCGACGATTGAAGCATACCGGGATAAAATGGGTAATCTATTTAATGTACAATATGTTGAAGGAATTGCTTAACAAACCATTAGTATCCTGTAAGTTTAAGTTTCATGATTTAGTTTAATTGCAAAAATTTCACAACGCTTGCATGAACTGTAAGATATGGATTATCTATTATTTTAAAATGCAGGGATTGCGGTCTTTTTGTTACCGCATATGCCGAGTATATGAGCGATGGATTACAAGTACCAAATGATGGACTTGATGCTAGATTTCTCTGCAAAATATATGCCGATCTTTTATGGAAATACGAAGAAGCGAAAGCTCAAAAGTCGTACGCAAGAGACATTAAAGATCCACGACGACTAAAGCCGAATTCCATAGCACCGAATGAAGAACAACTTATCCATATTAAGTAGATCTTTATAGCTTGAGTCCGTCAATGTAATAATAACCTATCCTCCTTAGTTTAACTTGCTGATTTATTTGTAGAATAGATCATTTGTACCCATAATGATTTTTTTACATTTCATTTATTTGTTGAGTTATTTCATGTAATTTTCAAAGGCTTCAATTTATTTTATATTGTATATGAATATAATTTAATCCTTAGTTTTGAACATGTTAATTAAAATGGAATACTAGATTGAAATATCGAATAAATAATACATCTGCTATAACAGACGACATATCTTATCAAATAGATTTAGACATATATTGCAACATGAGTTGCAACACGTAGGCCATCTGCTGGAAATGTTATAACAGGTCTTCCTACTTTCTTGATTTGTTCCAATAGATTGCTTATTAGTTGCAACAGATAGATAATATGTTGTAACAGATTGGATATCAGTTGCGACAGAAAGATTGGGAAACATTAGAATAATGTAACAGATAACCAACCTATTCTAACAGATAATCAATCTGTCATAACAGGTTCTATATCTGTTACAACAGATATACTATCTATTACATTATAAAAATTCAACTTGGCCAGACATAAAAATTATTGCCACTACATGTAAAGTGAGGTAGTTTGAAATAAAAAATTACTACCGTGCTCGTCTCCGTCTTTGTACATATGTTTCTTTATATACGGGTTCCAACCATTTAGTTAGTACCCCATAATCCAAGACCCATTACATCTTTCCCACAATAGCATTGTATATACCGATCATTTTTGTGTCGGTCAACAAACACTCGATGTATGCAAGCGAGTACGGCCCGCACACTGTATTGGTTGTATTTTTTTGAAGCTGGATGTTCTTATTTCGACCTTCAAAAACCCATGATTCCTTCCTCAAGACTTCCGCCGGCAAATGATCCATCAGCTTACCCTACATCAACAACTTGGGCAACAACTTCAAGAGTGGCTGCATGTGGGTTAAAAATGTGTCCTCGTTGAAGACAGGTAAGTTGCAGTCATAAATCTTAATATTTCCCTTATAGAGTAGTATCTCAACAGCGAGAAAATATTTGACTTCCACGTTCATGACTGCAAGGATTCTCTTTGTCGTGGTCTATCTCTTGCCGTGTGGATATAGCCTCTTTTCTCTAACATATTTAATCACGTCTTCATCCCATTAGAATGTAGAAACTAACTTGTCAAATCCTTTGCCATCGGGATCAGCTAGCTTACGGAGATCATTGTACCTATTCTTGAAATTATTATAGAAGTTAAAGTCCATTATCCTATCGGTAGCATCATAAGCATCCGGGTAGTCTATTTGCCTGCCCCTCATGAGGTAGAGAATTTCATCAACATATTATGGTATAAGAAGAAAATTTTTAAATAGGTTACTAATTGTAAAGAAGAAAAACACAGTAGAAAGAATCTATTGTAGAGGGTTCTCGGAATCAGTTCACAGATTACCCAGCTAATGAAACTTATGCAACAGATATGTATTATGTTGCAACAGTATACCAAGCTGTTGCAATAGATTATACATCTGTTGCGTAGATTCTTCTTCATGGAGTAGATTCAAAATCTAGGTTAGCAAAAGTAAACTTACATTGTCCTCGTACCACTCGCGTATATTTATCATATTCGTGAAGTCTTTGGCGGCAAATGAATGCATAGTGTATTCTTTTTTAACCTTCATCTTGTCAATCATGATTTCTTCTAGTTCCTTCATCTTTTCCTTGCCAAGTGCCGCAAATATGTCCACCCTATTCAGCGACCCCTGAACTTCAACAACTCTTAGAGCGAGAGGAGTTGCAATTCTTATTGTTTTCAGACAGAGAGAATGTATCTAATATTTCTTCTCGTCCTTCTAACCACCACTGTAGGAGCGCTTGGCTCCCTCACCTTGTTGGATGGTATGACACCCCTCCTAGATTTCAAAGTCTCAATAGCTTCATCAATAGACTCTATCTTTTCAAGGAGTTTATCCTCTCTGTCCATGCATACTTTGCATTTGCAATGAGAATATAAGGGTAAAGAGGGGTGAGAGGGACCACTGTAAGGGTGGGAAGGACTAGTATAGGGGTGATAGGGACCTGTGCAAGTGGTGTTTTCAAACATATTTATTTTTTACTGAGCACCAACATGCTCATAATAACGGTCGGCAGTAGCAACAACATCAGGATGGTTGCCACTATCATCAACAACTCTACCAGCAACACCTCCAGAAGAAGCACCCATATCTTTTACAGTTTGAGGTTGGTCGTGAAGAGCTTAAACATTAGGCTGACCTTGGCTAACTTCTCTTCTTATGGATGTTGATCCAGCCAATTCCTTCTTTATTAACTCCACCTTGGGTCTTCTTTTGTATCAACAAGACCTAGAGTAAGAAAAGAAGTCATCCCCAACTCATTAATGGTAGGCACGATCTAAGGATGCACAACCTATGAAAAAGATAGAAGGAATTTTAATAATATAATAATAATTTGCAGTCAGTTGGGTTACATGCTAACACAACCAACTTATGCAATAAATAGATCTAGCTTCCATAACAGCTGATCTGTATGTCGCAACAGATTGACAATATGTTGTATCAGATTACCCATCTGTTGCATAATTTACAATAGATGGGTAATTTGTTGAGTTGGGTTTAGAGAACCAGAGAAATAGATAGTTAATCTATTGCGAAATATGGATTGTCTATCACAATAGATTATCCATCTGTTGAACAAGTTGCAGTTTATGGGTAATCTGTTGCAACAGATAACCCATCTGTCGCATAAATGGAACATCTGTTTTAATATCTTTCTTTGAGATAAATATTTTAGTTGAAAAAAGACGTACTGCATCATCCGAAGGGTTAAATAGATCATTCTCCTGCTCCTTAATAATTTTTTTGCTGCCCTTTGCAACCGCCAACCACCTAAGGATCCTTGGATGAGAAACCTTATTCGGGTAATCCTTGAACTGCTTTCGGAGGGAAGGAATGCCTTCACATGCCCAAGCCTAAAAATGTAAACAGGAAGCAAGCAAAAAAAAGTCATAATAACTATAACTATGTTTAATATAAATTAATGGATGATTAAAAATAGTGATCAATTTTACCATGAAAGCCCAAAGAAAGCCGTATAATATGATTGTCCTTATGGATAGCTTTGTCAGTAAATATTCGACAGTCAAGTAGTAGCTGTCATATCCCCAGGGATAATCGTTAAATTTGTCAAAATCATCAACAAGAGCCAACAACTTATCTTTTATGACTTTTTTGATGTCTCTTGCAAATAGAACAGAATAGACAAACCAAACAAAGCATAATTTCTCCCTATAGTAATTTGGTATGCCTTTATCCTCAAGATTTGTCATCAAATCCTCCGCTTTGTTGCTACTAGGTCCAATAATACCAAAACCAATCTTTTTTCTCTTGCGTTTGTTAGACCCTTTGTGGGGTGTTTCCTTGATGAGAGGATCTTCTGGACGATGGCATCACAAGCCCGTCACTATGGAATACTCTTTTAACCCAAAACAAACCAACATGCCACAGTAGTTGATCCAGATTTCATCCATCTTTTTTTTGCCCTTCTTTAGATCTTTATCATCCCCCGTGTACTTGATCCTGTACTTGAGAAGACTATATACCATGCTCATTGCGAAACGAAGAGTGCAGTCCTCAGGCAGCTCAAGAAAATATGCAAAGCAACTATTGTTAAAATGTCTGTTTATGTTTTCATTCTTCACAATTCTCCTTAATTCATCAAAATGTTTCCCTAACTGACATTTAAGTACAAGATCACCAGTTACTTTATCAGGGTTATCCATCGGCATCGCAACTCAAAATCTATCGCTACTAATGGTTTTTACATGATATTGCTAGGATTTTGATATTAATTCACACCCCATTAGTGAGAAAGAGTTATCACTTTCCTCATCTTCAATTTGCCCCGACTGAGATTGTTTTGGAAGTTTCTCCGAATCTATTTGTACTATAGCCATTTTTGTTGGGTGGTTAGAAGTTGATCCACTTTCAGTTTATTTTATTTTGGGAGACATATTTTTACTACAAATAATAGAAAAATAAAAAATACATTGCATTTGATGTCTGCATAATATTTTAAAAAAAGGTAAGATAAATTTCAATAAATTATTTTCTCCACATTACAAAAAAATTCTCCAACGGATAACCCATCAGTTGGAACATATGGAGAATCTATTTGAATACCTATTTAATATCTCCCAATAGGTCTTCCAGTTGTTACAATAGATGGACCACCAACACCACAACCAATGCCACCAAGACCACCATTAATGCCACCAATACCAAGACCACAGACACCACCACCAAAAATACAAATACCGACCCCAACAACAACATCCACCAACAACACCACAAGTACCATCCAACAATACCACGATAGTCAATAAAACACTGAGATAAAAACTAGGGTTTTCTTGGGTGCTTCCTACTTTTTTAGCATCAAAACATAAAATTGTTTACCCATTCTCGAAGATAATACAACTAAAAGTCTTCTTTTTCATCATTAACTAAAAGCCCTAATTTTTAGAATAAAGAATAAATGTAGAACTCTTCTCGAACTCTATTACCTATGAAGACAGAGAAAATGATGTATACAAGCGAGAATGAAGTCAAAAATAATAACTTATGGTTGGAAATGAGAAGAAAATCGATCTCTTCGAATGGCTAAACAATATGTTAAGTAGTTATTGTCTGTATTATTGATTAAGAGAGAGACAAAGAGGAGCGAGAACTTGAGATTTGAAATGAGGAAAAGTTTTTCTGCAAATGGATGATTTGTATGGGTTGATTTGTAAATTTGAAAAAGAATAACAAGTTTTGAAATTATTAATTTAGTTTGAATTGATCATAATTAATTTTTAAAATTTCATAAGATATAGTTTTAAAAATATTAAGTTAGTAAGAACTCATTTTAACTCAGAGTGATCGATCGACGACACGGGTTGAGATGAACGCAATACCAACACCATGTAATTGCAATGACTCAATTGAAGTTATTGTTGACACTATGAGCTCATTCATTCATCCCTAGTTCCAGCTAAATCAATTTAGGTACTATTAATCTTAACATTAAGTTAATGAGAACTCATTTAAACTCTGAGTGATCGATCAACGACTCGGGTCAGGATGAATACAATACCAACGCCATGCAATTGCAACGACTCAATTTAAGTTGTTGTTAACCCAATGAGCTCATTCATTCATCCCTAGTTCCACCTAAATTAATTTAGGTACTATTAATCTTAACATTAAGTTAATGAGAGCTCATTTCAACTCAAAGTGATCGATTGATGACTCGGGTCGGGATGAAGGCAATACCAACATCATGCAATTGCAACAATTCAATAGAAATTATTGTTGAGCCTATAAGCTTATTCATTCATCCCTATTTCCACCAAATCAATTTACGTACTATTAATCTTAACATTAAGTTGATGAGAGCTCATTTCAACTCAGAGTGATCGATCGATGACTCGGGTTAGGATGAACGGAATACCAACACCATGTAATTACAACGACTCAATTGAAGTTATTGTTAACCCTATGAGCTCATTCATCCCTAGTTTAACCTAAATTAATTTAGGTACTATTAATCTTAACATTAAGTTAATGAGAGCTCATTTCAACTTAGAGTGATCAATCGATGACTCGGGTCAGGATGAACGCAATACCGATACCATGTAATTACAATGACTCAATTAAAGTTGGTGTTGACTCTATGAGCTCATTAATTCATACCTAGTCCCACCTAAATCAATTTAGG
>NC_061121.1:159694855-159701742 GCF_002878395.1 Capsicum annuum | reverse complement strand
TTGGATCTGATAAGCCTCGCTTTAAGAATTTTTTGAGTCATAAGGTTCAAGTTGAACATTAAGGGAACCAAAAATAGCGTGAGATTCTTCATTATTCATATAGCCTCGTTTCTGAGGTATAAAGGGTGATGAATCCTCTCTCTTTTGCTCGAATGGACTCAGTCGTATTTGAAAAGTGGCTGGAATTACAAAAATATCAATAATTCTGCCAGTTTGAATGTCATATTCAAACATTTTTCCAATTGAAACCAGACTCTCAAAACTATGTCTGCCTAAGAAGAATAATTTTTGAAAGTATATTCCATCGAGTGACCTAATGAAAGATTGGACCAACTCTTCTTCAAGTATAGAATGATGTATCCTAGAAGCTTTCAACCTCCATTGTATTGCATATTCCTCAAGAGATTTATAGTTCATTCTCTTTATCTAGAGCAAATACTACACTATTGGACCAATATTGATGTTAAACTTATATTGCCCCACAAAATCTTGAGCCATGTCTTCACATTTATGCCATTTGTTACAATATTGTTTGGCGAACCAGGTGAGTGCCATTCGTGACAAACTTTGAATAAATAATCTCATTAGAAAAGCCTCATTATGTCCTATACAAACTAATCTTCCATAATAGTCCTTTAGATGTGTGATTGGATCTCCATGCCCATCAAACATGTTGAACTTTTGAACTTTGCATCCTCGAGGTAAATCAGCCCTTGGATGTACAAACAGTTTCTCATGCCTCAAGTCATGAATACCTTTGGAATACAGATTCTCATCCATCTTTTTTCTAAGTTATGAAGATTTCATCGACGTGCATCTAAATCAAATCTCTCTTTTTCAAGAGTGGTACGTGCTGAAGAAAACTATTGATAGGGTGTGTGAGTAAGTCAAGAATAAAGAGGCATGTTCCAAACAGTGTTTTGCCTCGAGCAAGAAGAAAGAGGGATGAAATCTTTCTGGATATTAAGGATATTTTTCATATTACAGATTTTCAATTGAGTCGATGTTCAAATGCTATACGATATTTAAATAAGAAATACTAAATTGTACAAAAAAGAGTCAGTGTACCCAATAAGAAAAGATATAGTATGAAAATATAGGCTATCTTATTAAATAGGTCTTTAGGATGAATGGCTAGGCTAGAAGTTAAGCTTGAGAAACCAACTGAAATTAAAAGATAGAGTTGAGCTTTAAGCATTTTTCAATCCAAATGGCATGAACTTAGAGTAGTAAAACAAATAAGAAAAGATAATAGTAGGACAATATAAGTCATCTTTTCTAAGAGGGCTTTAGGAAGAATAAGTGCGTTAGAACTTAAGCTTAAGAAACAAATTGATATCAAAACATAGAAGATAATCTCTAAGAAAGACCTAAGTACTAAGTTCATACTTAAAGCCAATGAGGTGAATAGGTAAATAATAATAAGATATTTAAAAGACGTATATAGAATGTTTGAAGGCATTTTATTTTAAAAATCATGGGAAGTTGAAGACTTGAAAAGTTTAAATCTTTTGAAAGAATTAGTTTAACTGGGACATTCAGTATGAAATAATTGAGAATTTAAAATATTGCGAAAAATTATTTGAATAATTCAAAAAAGGTCTAGTTTTCACCCTTATGATATTTTGGAAAGACGAAAGGAAGGGAGAAGATGATTTAATAAAAAAAAACTATTTGAATGATAAAGATTGTTTCATATTTTTAAATACTAGGTATTTTGTAAAGAAAAGGGAAAAAGAAGATCACATCCTTATAAAGGATTGCCTACATATCTTGTTAGAATAAGAATCAGGTTGGACGTAGTTCGAAATATCATATTTAGAAAATTCTAATTAGTGGGTGGCGATGTATTAAGGACAAAATAATTAAGGAGGATTGTTAAATACAAATTAGGATAACAAATTCGAGATATGCATATGTCATGAAGACACTTTATATTAATCAAGATGCATATTTCTTAGTAAAGAAATATACGATTAAGATCTAGAGAATAAGAGTAATTTTTGACAAGGTCCCCTCAAGCGTATAACTTGAGAGCGGAAAAGCTCATGACTATCGACGCACCATTGATTGATTGATTCACGAGGCATTTTCCTTAGGCTGTTTTAGGAATGAACGTCTGTGCAATTACACAACCCTTCTTTAAAAAGAAAATAAAAAAAGGTTAAAGTGGAGGAAAATATGAGCGAAATGTCAATTTATATAAAGCATGAACATATAGAACATAACAATAGAAATAATAACATATTGAGTAATATAAATACAGAATTAGAGATACAATAAAACATAAGACAACACATATCCAATCAAAAGGGAACAGAGGAAGGGGATGACCATGAAAAATATATAACTATCCATAAGAACAAATAAAGAAAAGAAAAGTGGACTAACATATAGAAATGATAAATCACAATGCCAAAGACAAACAATTAGAGAGAAACACAAACATCAAAATAAAGTTCAAATAAATAGAGAGAATCCCACATAATACACTGATTCGTAATGATTAAAACTTAAGTATCCCAGCAGATTCGCCATGTTGTCGTGCCCCATTTTTCTCGCGAAAAGCGGGAGTCAATGTGACAACTCTTTTTAGGATGGTTTAAAGAGTGAGAGTCCACACCTAACAAATTAAGGTGAATTAGGGCACTATTCTAGGCTAATTATGAACTAGTTAATTATTCTACGCATGGACGGACCTACGTTGTATTTTGGGGTGCTTCGACGCCCACTAAACTCGACGTGGAATAGGTATAATTACATAGAAAATATATGAAAATAGGTATAAAACATATAAAAGAATCCACTATAACAAAAAGTTGGTTGGGTGCATTGGCCTTTGGGTTGATCTTAAGGTCCTTTATTGGAAGAAGGTCCCGGGTTCGAACCTCAGTGAGGTAATTTTCTTTTTTAAATTTTTTAAGCATCCTCTACCCTTAAGTTCTTGGTCCGCCACTGATTCTACGTGACTAGAGGTCGGATAAGGATTCAAGTTACCTCAAAAAAAAGTGTTAGGCACCTTTTGAGGTCCACAAATGTGGATCCCAACTGAATTTTTAGATTACATAGGAATTCTATGTGATAAACAAAGATCAACTATTTTGTTAACTTCAATGTTACTAGGTGGTCTTAATTATTTCTAATTATTATTATCTAGGTGATAAAATAAAAGAAAAGGTATAAATCAGATAAGCAAGGAGACAAAAGTGACTTAATTAATATAACAAAATCATATCAAATAAGAAAACTTAAACTACCCCAAACAATTAAAACATATAAGGTAAATAAAAAAGATAACAAATTCTAAAGGTTTAGACTAGAGCTAATTTTATCCTATTCGGATCAGCACCCGACTTATTAACGGGTGACAATATCGTATGTCGCATTATTGAAATTTGCTTTGGACAACCTTCATCATTTTCAATCTATCTACCCACCCCACCTAGTTTATTTATTAAAATTAAGAGGTGTTCTAAAAAATGAGAAAACTAGCATACTCTAAAGTGCCTACCCGTACCAACTTAATGTCCACGAGACATTAAACTTTCCACTTTAGATTTAGTATCTAGACAAAGAAAAACTAGGCTGCTTAGTTAGATTGAAGGCGTGCGTCAAACAAAACAATAAAGACGGACATTTAGCATATAATGGTCTCAATAAAACCTCTTATTTAATTAATTAAAGGTTGGTTAAGTTATTTACATGCTAAAACAAGCAATTATTTAAAATAAATAAAATTAAACCCATAGACATGATACTAAGTGAAAAATAATTTTTAGTGCATTACAAATTCACTAAATATGATAAAATTAAGTAAAAATATCAAAAAACAAATATGCTGAGGAATTTAGATACGCATAACACCAATCGATTCTAATATGCGGGAAATTGATTAAACATTTGAACATTAAGATTTAGTTGCTGGAATTATTATTTAAATATTCTGAAAATTAAAATTAGGTTCTAGAATAAATTTGCTAAATATTAATTTAAATACTAAAAAAATAAACTAAAGGTGTTGAAAATATGTTAATGTGTTGAACAATAAATTAAAGTGCTGAAAAATTGAGTTTTAGTTTCTTAAAATGTATTTAAAGCTGAAAATTAAATTTTAGTTGCTGAAAATTATCATTCAAGGGTTGGAGATTAAGTGTTAGCCGCTGGAACAAATTTTTACATTTCTAGAAACTAATAAAAATATGTGAAAATTTATTTAACTGCAGAAAAGTGATTTTTTATATTGCCTAAAAGTTGTTTTAAATGCTAAAAATGGGGAATGACCCTCCAAGCTATTTTCTTGATTTACGTGCAGTTTCGACATTTTGAGTCTTTCCACAATGTCTACTGGTCATTTATAACTTGTTGAAATTGTCGATTCGGTGATCGGACAGTTTGTTTGGATTTTAGGCTCATTTTCCTATTTTGGAGCTTTCGCTGTTTAGGATTTAATATCGGACCAAAACACCTAGTACATAATCGTAGATGAGAATTTTGATAGTACCATCAACTCTGAAACATTGATTTTAGGCTAGGTGGACTCTTGGTTCAGGTCCTAAGGCACCTTGGCTCATTTTGACCTATTGATCGGAAAGTTAAGAAATTAGAAATTGGGTGTAGGGCCCATATTTTGTCAAAAGAACCTCAAATGGAAAATTTGAATGTTCCGTTGAGTCTGGGGCGTGGAATTTAGCATGGTTACATAGTTCATTTTCATATGCAGAATTTCGGATGAATCCCGAGGGCTAGTATAATACCCCGTATTTCTACCTAACTTAAATTCATCCCAAAAATGTTAAAGGCTTGCTTTAAGAAATGAATCCACTTTTATATATGTGTAATTTTAAAGATTTTTTACTTTCTGTTGTGTGGGAAATTCAATAAGCTTTCCATCGATACCAAATTCGCCCAAATCCGACACCTGGGCGAAGAGTTAGAGCCTTTTTAGTGAGACAGTGTATCACCTGAGCCATCAACGCATCACGGAACATGCTAAAATGACAATTGTCAAAATCCAGTGAGCCTCCACGATTATGGCGCGTTGCGTCAAGCCTCAAATTCAGAGTTGTCCTTTTTCTAGAAAATCTCTGCGATGTCTCCGCGTCATGCCAAACTTCCAGGTCGCAAACAAAGTGGCAACGCGATAGCTCCGTGTTGCGCCACCATGCAGGTTTTCAATTGTCCAGTTCTAGTGGCTTGTCGCGATAGTGGCGCATCGCGCCAAGGATGAAAATCGAGAATTTTCAAGTTTTTGCAATATTAAATCCCAGGGGCCGTTTGGTCTTTTCCCATGACTTCAATTCCACCCAATCACAGTATTTAACCCTAAGAGTGCATTATTAGCTCACTTTTGCAGTAGTATCTCAAATTTAAACCAACTCTACTCAAGAACAAGAACCCTAGCTCTCAAATTCAAGGGCCAAATCACAAGAACTCTCCATCAATCCTTCCAAATTCATTAACTCAGGTATGTCAAGTGTTGATTCATGGGTCCCTTTCACCCATGAAGCTCAAAAATCTCTTTTCAAAATCTAAAGATTTTGTATTTATGAATGTTCATGATTTAGTTGAATTGAAATTCATGTTCATGTTGTTATTGGGTTTTGATTTATATTTCAAATTACATGTTCCAATCATTGATCCTAGTATGTGATGTTTTGCATAATATTCATGAGAAAACCTTCAATTTGCAAGTTGAATTATGTAGCCATGATAATTTGATTTATTGATTATTACATAACCAAAGCATGCTCCCCATGTGTTTGATAAAATGCCTATGTGAAGAAAATAGTGCCTTCATAGCATGTTATTATGAAATTCCCATTCATGTACAAGTAAGTGAATGTAAAGTGTTCGATGAAATGTCTTAGTTAATAAATTATGGATATATATAGCCATTGTCGTGCTTTCAAATTTATGCCATGAATTACTTTTATGCTACCGAATCCTGGGGGTATTAAATACCCGATAATTTAGCTGTGTGCCTAGAGCCAGTGTCATGTTTTCACGATACTCTCAGTCAAACCATAATCAGTAGAATTCAGTCAGTCATTTGACTCAGGAAAACTCAGTATCAGTCCAATCCCATTCAGTAAACTCAAAAATCTCAGTGATATCAGTCAGTCATCATGTCTCAGTAGTATTCAATTCAGACCTTAGTAAACTCAGCCAGCTAGCAGAACTGAGTAGCTTTCTATCAATTAATAAAATTCAGTAGTATTCCGTCAGATAACGGAAATCTAGTGAACTCAGTTCAATCTAGTTAATCAGTATAATCAGTAACAAATCAGTTCAACCTAATATGAACTAGGAAATCAGTTCTGTGTCTATTTATTTGGGAGTAGGATTCAGCACCGAGTGAACCCAGGGATGAGGAAACACACTGTTAGCCAGTAGAGGGTGTGATCCTTAGTAGCAATCCCTGCATTCCAGCACTACGTAGCCAGTGTAGGTTGAGATGTACCCCTATGAGTCTAGGGATTATACATCTCATTTAAGTTTTCCTTACAGGAGGGATTGATGGAAGAGCTACCTATTAGAGAGGGTTTACTCACAGCTTGTCTTTACCCGTGGCACGATACTGACACCTTTTCAGCTGGGGTTACAGGTTGGACCCCACCCATTTAGATTTAGGGCATGTCGGTTAGATGATTACTTCCCATAGTTACAGTTTTAGTTATAAAATCAAGACTGTCAGATACAGTCACTCAGTCTCAGTAATAGAACTCAGATAGTTCTTCAGATATCAGGATTTTCAGATACAATCACTTAGATCAATACGGAACTCAGCTAATTCCATCAGAATTCAGGACTGTCATATACAGTCACCCACTTTAGTAAAGAACTCGGATAGTTATACAGATTTCAGGACTGTCAGATATAGTCATCCA